>NC_085874.1:20563691-20598691 GCF_034702125.1 Engraulis encrasicolus | reverse complement strand
AGAAACAGGGAGTGTGTGTCAAGTTGGGAAAAGAAAGGAGAAGAGATATAGGGAGTTGATATGAGGCTGTGAGTGCATCCCAATATGCGACCTTGCGTCCTCCACTTGTGCTTGTGGCCTCGTCCCGCCTCCTGGCCCCTCCTCCGTGGAGAAAACAATAAAGTTTCCCAGCTGTCAGCCAAGCCACAACAACTTTTGGGGGACTGTTTTTCATTCAACATCCCAATTGCAAACGAGACAATGACTTCACAATTGAGCTTTTGTGAGATATTGAAATATAATGCTGTCATCAGTGATGTCATCACAAAGTATTACTTTCTGGTACGAGGCCACAAGCACAAGTGGAGGATGCAAGATGGCATATTGGAACGCACCCTGTGTGTCAGATGGAGGACACGGGAAGAAAGAGGGGATTCCCTGTCATATATTTTTTTCATTTGGATGGCTGCTTTATGCTTGTTAGGCCTCGGTGTGTGAGAAAAGAGAACGTTTGATTCACAGGGTTTCTCTCTCTCTCTCTCTCTCTCTCTCTCTCTCTCTCTCTCTCTCTCTCTCTGTCTGTCCGTCTGTCTGTCTGTCTGTCTCTCTCTCTCTCTCTCTCTCTCTCTCTCTCTCTCTCTCTCTTTCTCTCTCGCTGTGTATATGTAGGTCTGTCTTTCACCGTCTTTCTCACACCATCCATCTGTCTTTCTGTGTTTTTATGTCTATTCTCACGCTTGTATCATTTCTTCATCCTCTCTCTCGCCGCTCTGTTTTGGCTCGTTATCTCTTCCTGTCATCGTTGCTTCTCAGGCCTCTGTTTGACCTTTTAGGGACGTCATCCTACCACCTCCACCACCACGCACCATGCACCACCTACACACACACACACACACACACACACACACACACACACACACACACACACACACAGAGACAGAGAGACAGAGATGCACACACACACACACACACACACACACACACACACACACACACACACACACACACACACACACACACACACACACACACACACACACACACACACACACACACACAGACAATGGATGACTTAAAGCTGATCTAATCCCCAAGACTCAAAGTAGATGATAATGATGAAAAATGAACAAATATTTTGCTTTGTGCTTGTATGATTTATGGTCTGGTCTGTGGTTGTGTGGAACGGGTTTCAAAGTAAACACACACACACACGCGCATGCACACACGCACACACAAAAAAGTAGCTTCTGTTGTAGCAAGTGTGGCCACTCCAAATAGGCCTACAAACATTGGAAAAAACTTGTATCCAATCAATCTTCCATTACCTTTACAGTATCAGTCTATTAGCTCTCCAGAAGTCCTGACTTTCATATAATCCAAACCAGGGGTGAATTTCTCAAAACCAAAGTACTCATCCCAGTGTTGGAGTCATCTTTCTCTATGTGATGCTCTAAGCCACATGACGTGAGCTGTGTGAGAGACAGTGCTCAGGTTAGGGGTGAATTTCTCAAAAGAGAAGTTGTTAGCCTGTTAGCAACTTCGGTAGTTGCCAATGGGAAAATGCTAGAGGTGCTCCGATTGCTCTACAGCCGATCATGATCGGCCGATAATGGCCAAAAATAGCCTGATCCAGAGATATTAAATTCCTCACGCAACCATTTTGCCTTTACACCTGGCGCTGCATGTAGTCTAGGTGCTGGCTCTGCACAGCTGCTGCACCAAAAGAAGGCATCTTTGCTTGTCTATAACTTTTCGGAATTCCCTCCTTCCTTCCCTTCCTTCATTTTCACCATTTAAAATCATGTCTGCACCAACAATGATCTGATTTTCCGATCCATGCGCCGTTTAGCCCACATGACGCTTGTAATTTGCGAATGACGTCTCGCCATGTTCGCTATTTTGAGTTACAGCCTGTATGGAAGTTGTCAGTCAGCACGCAACAACTAAACGTTTCCAAAACAAACATCAACGGTATTGTTTTTAAAGTTGTAGCCTAATTGACAGCCAGTTCATTAGTTTGTAGTCGCTGCAACACCAAACAGCAACAGAGGGAGAGTGGACGGTGAAACTCAATGAGTCTGTGCAGGGAATTCTACAATCTATGACAGTGTTACAGAGAAAGAGCTTTCCTCCCAGACACGCTGTGTTTTGCGTGTAGCCTGTTCTTTCAAGTGAAGTTTTTTTTTCTTGTTTAGAATCTCAAGTGTTTCAGTTACAATGTACAGTGCCCTCCATAATTATTGGCACCCCTGGTTGAGATGTGTTTTTTAGCTTCCAATTATTTTATTTTTTTTCTAAATAATATGGGACCTTAATGGAAAAAAAAGAGAAAAATCCAACCTTCAATACAAGTGCATTTATTCAGTGTGGAAAAAATCCCACATAAAGAAATAATTATTTGACATCAAATAATGTGTGTCACAATTATTAGCACCCCTGATGTTAATATTTTGTACAACCCCCTTTTGCCAACAAAACAGCACCTAATCTTCTCCTATAATGTTTCAAAAGATGGGAAAAGACAGAAAGAGGGATCTTCAGCCATTCCTCTTTGCAGAATCTCTCTAAATCAGTGTTTCCCAACCAGGGGTACGTGTACCACTAGGGGTACGCGAGCACACCTCAGGGGGTACTTGGAAAATGTTTACTATTGTAACAAATGAATGGAGAAGTCATATTAGGATAGAGAAAGCGATATAGAACATAAATTAGGGGGTACTCATGGTACAACAAAAAGGCTTAGGGGGTACGCGAGTCAAAAAAGGTTGGGAAACACTGCTCTAAATCATCCAGAGACCTGGGTCCTCTCCTCTGTACTCTCCTCTTCAGCTCACCCCACAGGTTCTCAATGGGGTTAAGGTCAGGGGACTGAGATGGCCATGGGAGGAGCTTGATTTTGTGTCTGGTGAACCATTTCTGTGTAGATTTGGCCATATGTTTAGGGTCATTGTCTTGCTGAAAGACCCAGTGACGACCCAGGTTCAGCTTTCGGGCAGAGGGCAACAGATTTTGATTTAAAATGTCCTGGTATTTCAAAGTATTCATGATGCCATGCACCCTAACAAGGTTCCCAGGGCCTTTGGAAGCGAAACAGCCCCACAGCATCACTGACCCACCCCCATACTTCACAGTGGGTATGAGGTGCTTTTCAGCATGCGCATCTTTCGTGGTACGCCAGACCCACTTAGAGTGTTTGTTGCCAAAAAGCTCAATCTTGGTCTCATCTGACCAAAGCACACGGTCCCAGTTGAAGCCCCAATACCACTTGGCGAACTCCAGACGCTTGCGTTTATGATTGTGAGTGAGGAAAGGTTTTCTCCGTGCATGCCTCCCAAACAGCTTGTTGGCGTGTAGACAGCGCCTGATGGTTGATTTGGAGACTTTGTGACCCCAGGATGCTACCATTTGTTGTAATTCTGTAACAGTGAGCTTTGGAGATCTTTTGATTTCTCTTACCATCCTCCTCACTGTGCGTGGTGGCAAAATAAACTTGGGTCCTCGTCCAGGCTTGTTTACCACTGTTCCAGTTGTTTTGAACTTCTTAATTATTCCTCTCACAGTGGATATGGGCAGCTGCAGTTGAGTGGCAATCTTCTTGTAGCCTCTGCCTGACCTGTGAAGGTCGACGCACATCTGCCTCACTTGTATGCTGTGTTCCTTCGTCTTTCCCATGTTTAAGAGTGGATAAGAGAAATGGCCTCGTATCACGTCATATTTATACCCCAGGGAAACAGGAAGTGATGAATTACTAATTAAATGTTCCTACATACTCTGGTAAACTTTGTAAACTACTGTAGAAATGACAGAAATGCTTCAATTATATTTATTTCCTGGGAATTGTTAAGGGTGCCAATAATTGTGGAACAGGTGATTTAATGAAAAATAATTATTTTTTAGTCAGAGATTTTTTTATTTTCTTACAATTCATTTGAGTTGAAGGCTACATTTTCCTACAATTTTCAGTGTGACAGTATTCTTCTGCAATAAACACTGAATTTATTTTAAGGCTTTTAACACATCTCAACCAGGGGTGCCAATAATTATGGAGGGCACTGGTAAATCCTTTTTTAGTGCGTATACACTTGTAGAACTTTGGGTTGGGGGTGCGCGGCTTGTCTTGGGTACAGGTCAGGGGGTGCTTTAACAAAAAAAGGTTAAGAACCACTGCTCTAGAGGGCTGTAGAGCCCCCGGTGAGAAAAACTAATATATAGGTCATTGGGTTCATTATGATTAGAATTGTTATTTCTCTTCAGACACCTTCTAATATGGCTTCACTGCAGGAGGCGAAGAACCTCAAACACCAATTAACCCAGGCCAACACCTATGAGGTGCTAATGTAGGCTTCAAGAGGTCAAAGGTTATGCACGCGTGCGTGTGGGGAGTTGTGTTTCTTGAGTTGTTATTGGTTGCTTAAGATACCGTGGTCGATTTGACATGACAGCTTCGTTTTCCCATGATGGCAACTGATTTTCGGTTAACCATGAAGAGCCAATGAAACCCCATTTTTGGTGATACGTTATCTCCAAATCAGAAAACTGATGCCCTGCTGAGCTGGCTACTTCGACACAAATTGATACCTTAGAGGCCAGCGTGTTAAAAATGTAAAAAAAAGACCTTTCATATGGCAAGAATGGTACATTCTTCATATATTATCCCCTTAAGACACGGCTTTATAAATTAGCTGTTAACAGAATGCCAATGACCAAGTCGTAGTGTATTACTAAAGGGCCCAGTGCACTGTCATAGTAGTGTAGTACTATAGTAGTTCACTTTCAATATCTATTACAGCGTGCCACAGGAGGTACGGCGTGCATTAAGGGGCTACCAGATTCCCATGTGTGAGGCATCATTGTACAGCTGAGGATCTGTACTCTCAGAATTAGGGATGCAAATTACCGATTAATTCATTAATCCTTAGTTGATTGCCTTATCGATCGACTTACGACTAATTGATAAGCGTTGATCCCCCCGTAATCTCAATGTTTCTAAAAAAAAACCCCTCCTAAATCTAAAAATTTAAATTAAAAAGCGAGATGAAACACTACATTTAAAGAAATTCTATTTAAATTATTTAATCCAAAGGCGATTTAAATATTCCAACTACTCACACCCCTGTTCACACACACTCTTCACATGCCCATTTCACCTGGGTCTCTGGTCAGTTGAATTGGCGATTAATTGCGATTAATGTTTTTTAATCGATTAACGCATTAATCGATTAAAGTCGCTTAATCGATTAATCATTTGCATCCCTACTCAGAATCTATTATTAACTCCATATACGACCTGATCCTACATGCCGGTGGTTTTCCTGTGGCTTCTCACATATCCTACATTCGCGTCAACCTCTGAGGACCCATGGCAGGGCTGGCTGGGGGAGAAATAGGGCCCGGGCACTTTTGACTTAAAGGGGCCCCTCATACTTTCTAATTAGCGGAGCAGAACAGACTCACCGGTGGGCCCAGCACTGTCGCAGGCTCCTATTTTCAGAAATGTACAAACAATTTCTTTTACAATTCTGAAAATAGGGCCCCATCAGGGTGCAGGGCCCACCGGTAAATGCCCGTATATGTCAGATGGCCAGTCCAGTCCTGGCCCATGGTGGAAACTCGCAACAGGGCCCGAGCCTAACTTGTGATGCCGCTGCAGAGAGCCACATAGGTGGGCAACACAATGCTGTGTTACCAGCAGAGGTGGCCAAAGTGATGGTGTTAGTACAGCACCATATCATATAAGGGTTACAACAGTTATTCCAGCGCTAATGAGGTGGCTAGACGTTGTTGTTACTGAAAAAAGCTAAAACGAAAGCCTCCAAGTTTGATCCAGCGAGTGCAGAACTAGGTGCATCGCTCTATAATAGCCTAACTACACCAGTTACTCAGCAAAGTCACATGTGTTGGAAAGAAACTACATGGCCGGTTTTGGTTTTTACTTCTACTTTTATAACCACTCCTAGTTACCCGGTTGGTGAGACACCCAATGGCAGCCCAGAGGACTGTGTTGCCATTCTTACAGCAGGGCTGTAGTCAAGTCCACCTTTGTAGAGTCTCAGACGAGTCCAAGACCAGAATAGTCAAGTCCGAGACGAGTCCAAAGAGGTTCGAGTCCGAGACAAGAGCGAGTCCAAAAAGATTAGAGTCCAAGTCAAGTCCGAGTCACATGTCGGTCAGTGTTAAACAATGAAATGGATGCATTTCAATAATGTGAACCTTTGAAGGTAACCTATATGCCATGTACTGTACAGTATGTGAAGACAAACTTGTTTGTTAGGCTATTGGATTTCAAGCTCCACTCTAGTATGATGGCCAGTGTTCTAAACAAATGACAGACCCGGGCGAGTCCAAAAGCCTAATTTGGCAAGACCAATGTCCGAGTCCAAGACAAGTCAGAGTCCAAACAATACAGAGTTCGAGAAAAGTCCAAGTCCACAAAAAAACGGGCTTGAGTCCGGACTCGGGCCGAGTCCGGACTCAAGTACTATAGCCCTGCCTTACAGTAAAGGAAAAACAAACCCCTTTGAGAAGTTGGCATGAGTACAGGTGCACACAGTAACACATTCCAGTGTTAATTGAACACTCAGGACCAAATGCACTCAAGAGGATGTTAAATCAATTTTTGTATGAGTCAGCAGCTTGAACCACATCACATTCTGTACTCCATGGATGTTGTTCCGCGACTAAGTTCCGCATGAATTGTGGGAAAATATTGATTCAGGCATTACGTTCATTTGATAACAAGTCCGACAGGCAGACAAAGATGTCTCTGTCTTGCCGCCTTGTGGACACAGGAGGGAATTACAATTAGAGAATGTGTTTCAGACGGACATACCCTCTTAAAGACATGCTAAGACGCATCTAAAAATTAGATGAAACCATGAGGTCATACACTGTGATTAAACCAACGAAGGAAGAAGATCTCCCTCTTTGTGGGTTTCTGTTGCACTTGTGTGTGTGTGTGTGTGTGTGTGTGTGTGTGTGTGTGTGTGTGTGTGTGTGTGTGTGTGTGTGTGTGTGTGTGTGTGTGTGTGTGTGTGTGTGTGTGAGAGAGAGAGAGAGAGAGAGAGAGAGAGAGAGAGAGAATATGTGTGTGTGTGCATGTGCGAGCGTGTGAATAGGCAGAGAGAGAGATTTTGGACACAGTCTTCTCTTAAATCTCAATGCTGGGAGCTATTTAGTGCTTTCTCTTCCAGTGAATATATGGCCATAGAGACAGAAAGAAAGAAAGTCAGACTAATTTAAGACTACACAAAAAGTACTTTGAGTAAGCCATCTGTCAGGCACATTTCCATAAGTTAGTAACTTAGAAAGACAATTTGGACTCAAAAACAGTACAGGATTTAAAAATGAAAGAGAGAAAGGCTTTTGGCTGAAACAGGCATAATAGCCTACCCTTGATGAGAGGAGGAAAAGTACCTAGAGGATGTGCCAGGATTGTCTGCCAGGTCAGTCATAAACACACACTCACGCACACTCGATTGCGCACACACACACTCACCCACACACACACACGCCCTTGCGCGCACACACACACACGTGCTTGCGCGCACCTACACAAACGCACACACACACAAACACACACACACACACACGCTTGCCCACACACACACACACACACACACACACACACACACACACACACACACACACACACACACACACACACACACACACACACACACTCACAAAGCTTGCACAAGCCAGTGACACACCCAACACACAAGCCAACGAGACCCCCGTTTGGAGCACAGTTTCCCTTCAAAGTAATTATTTCCATGTTTTTAACCACACTCTGCATATTCACATGGAACATTTGTATTGTTGTTCCTATTGTTATTGACAGATAATATCCTCTTGCCATTGCTTAGGAAGAAAAGATTACCATATTATGAGCCGCTGTGTCATGTTGTGTTAGATTGAATGTTGAAATTTCATTGGATGAGTTGTGTGCATTACATTAGATACTGTCTAGACTAGAGTGACTTGCAGTTGGTGTAGGAAGCCTACAATTTCTTTAGAATAATGTGTGGTTAGATACCATGTAAAATGGCACTTCCGCTCTGGGTAGCTATGAATTGCCCTTATACCACAGGGTGTGTGACACAGAGGGTTCTCAGTGTTGTTTGGTAAGGGATTGAAACCAAAAAAGGTTGATGTCTGCGCCTTAACTTTGAATTGTGTGTTGCTTGGTGCGACTGCTCACCAAAAATAGCGATACTAAGACAGTCAGGAGCTCCAGTTATTTTCCAATGACTTCTTTTGTAATTTGTCGGCCACAATACACATTTTGAACTTGCAAGCCTTGTGTGGGCTTCATCTTTTTTGACTGTCTTTGTAAGGGATTGACATCTTTCTAAATAAGGTTGAAAACTGTGAAATAGGGTGAGTGAGTTCAGAGGCATGGAAGGTCAAAGGTCAACCCTTGGCCATTCTTATGGTGGTTGTTTCTCTTCACAAGTGTGTGTGTTTACTTGTGCATGCAAGCATGCATCTCCATTCTGCCTGTGTGTGTGTGTGTGTGTGTGTGTGTGTGTGTGTGTGTGTGTGTGTGTGTGTGTGTGTGTGTGTGTGTGTGTGTGTGTGTGTGTGTGTGTGTGTGTGTGTGTGTGTGTGTGTGTGTGTGTGTGTGTGTGTGAAGTGAAAGCCCAACTGGAAAACTCCAACTCCCATTCTCATTGTGGTGGCACAGCACACAAGTGTTGCACTGCACACTGCACACAACCAAATTGCATTTATGCCTCACTCGTGCAAGGGGGCAGCCCTCGATGGCGCCCGAAAGGAAGCAGTGCGGCAGGATGGTACCATGCTCAGTGTACCTCAGTCATGGAGGATGGGGGAGAGCACTGATTAATTACTCCCCCCACCAGGCTGGTGGATCGTGAGTCATACCAGAGCACTTTGGGCTACAAGTCTGATGCCTTATGTTATGTCTAACTGTTATAGTAGAACTCCACACATGTCAAAGTGTCATTTTTACATGTCCAATGTATTAGAAAAACCCAAGTCTTACAATTCCAAAAATACTTTTTAGATATAGAATGAGAGAGAGAGAGAGAGAGAGAGAGAGAGAGAGAGAGAGAGAGAGAGAGAGATGCACACACACGGACACACACGCACACACACACACACACACACACACACACACACACACACACACACACACACACAGAGGGTGGTCTGCAACATTTCACCAGTAGGTGGCAGATGAGAGATGGGCGTCTGTGTGTGTGTGCGTGTGTGCGTGTGTCTGTGTGTGTGTGTGTGTGTGTGTGTGTGTGTGTGTGTGTGTGTGTGTGTGTGTGTGTGTGTGTGTGTGTGTGTGTGTGTGTGTGTGTGTGTGCGTGTGTGTGTGGAGTACAGCGTGTGTGAGAAAGAAAGAAAGAGAGAGAGAGAGAAAGAGGCTGCTCTCTGTTGTTGTTCCTCAATGGTGGAACAGCCTCCCTGGGGCAGCAATAAAAGGCACATATCTCTTAGCTTTTACGAAGTGAAAACTCTTCTCTTTTGTGAATATCTACCACACTAATACTTGAACTGTGTATGTGTGTGTTTGTACTACACTCTAAGAAAATTTCCCTGCAAAATAACGGCAGTTACTGGCAATTATATTTACCTGTAATTCTACTGTTATTTCACACCAAAAATCAAATACAGCTCATTGCTGTTTAATGTATCACAGTATATAACATTTTTCAGCAGCAATTGAACTGTTAAATAACAGTACTCTACAGAAAAATAACAGTACATTTCAGTTAAAAAGTTGAATTGTACTGTGTGATGACAGGCAAATACTGGGTCATAGTTGTATTCATGAATATGGCCATGGCAACTTCCCACCCCACCCATCATTCTCCATAACTGTGGTACCCTGGCCATGTTACCACCCCACCCTCCCATCGTTCACCATGACTGGAGTGCCTTGAGCATGATACTATGGCGCTATGCTGTATTGAGAAAATGGTTTGCGGTGGTCCTTTGAAAGTGTGGGCATGAATAAAATTTCAGAGTACGCAGTGCTATGTTACAATGATAGTGTGCAAGGTGGGCTTTTTACTGTATCTCTTGATGAGCCAATGACGAATATAGCATTGGTCAGTCTTTAAAAAATGTTTTTACACCAAGTAGCACAGCAAACAAGCAGCACTACAAGCTAGCTCTCAAAGCAATGCCTAATTTGCAGCAGGCACATTATATGCAACAATGCCACAAATGATGCCACATACAGCAAGCTTTCACAAAGAGGAAAGTGTGCAAGCATGTAAGCAAGCTTGTAGGCAAGCTTGTAGGCAAACAAGTGCTATGCTGTGCCATGCAGGCCAGCCAGCAGGCAGGCAAGCAACTGAAGTGTTGATAGTCCAGGTTTATATACAGGTGCAAGAGTACCATGTGACCAGAGTCATCAGGCCCTTGGCAGGTGACGCCCGTAATTGAATAATGGCATAACAGCCCTACTCAGGTGAGGCCAGGCACTGATTAGCAGATTGGTTTAGATGGGGCTGCTTGTTGCAAGAGTGTTCAAATTCTTAAAATGTTTCAGCCATTCACACTTTCATCACTATCAAAATGCATGTGCTACTCACACTTTGCTGCATCAAGCACTTTTTAAGTATTGTAGTTTCCTTAGAAATTGTTTCATCATGCTTGATAGTATCAGATCATCTTTAACCAGTCAGAATGACTTCAGTTCTTCAGGTGGTATTGAAGTTTGATGGTGATCACGGACAAGTGGAGGATGAATGGGTTTCAATGGTGCTGCCTAAAATAACTTGTTATTTTCTAGAGATGCACCGGATCCGGATCCGGTTCCGGTTCCGGTTCCGGATCCGTCAGGATATTAGAGTTTTTCACAGGGTCCGGGTCCGGCAGGATCTTAAGCAGTGGATCCGGTATCCGGCATGTTACCTAAAAATCAGGGTCTGGTGCATGTCTAGCCTAGGCTTTTCAGTCTTTCACAACCCCAATCACTGCATGGAGTGAAATCCCTTTGGAAGCGGCTATTGCAGGCAGTGTGGCAATAAGCCAATGAGTCTAAAAAATAGTTTGCGCCAACGTAATAAAAAGGGCCCACGTGTGCGAGTAGACTATATGTTTCAACCCTTTTGTAGGATCCGGTTCCGGATCCGGCAGGATCTTATTCAGTGGATCTGGTATCCGGCAGGATCCTAAAAATCAGGATCTGGTGCATCTCTAGTTTTTTCCACAACGGCGAATACTGCTATTGTGCAGTACTTACTGTTTATGCTCAATATGTGACTCAAAGTAATATTTTCACAGTAGTTGTCTGTTTTTTCGAAAAACAGTAGAATGCTGTTGCAGAATTGCCGTAAATAAACAGCTATTTGTTACAGTGTCCTTAAAGGATAACTTCTGCCCATTTCGGTAACACTTCACAATAACCTTCCGCAAAAATGGTTAACTAATGGATAGCTAATGGTTTGTTGTGCATCTATAAGGGGGGGGGGGGTACTATTATAAGCATTTGATATATCATTATCAAATCAATTGTAAATTGTAATTGAAAGAGAGAGAGTGAGAGTGTGTGTGTGTGTGTGTGTGTGTGTGTGCGTGTGTGTGTGGAGTACAGCGTGTGTGAGAAAGAAAGAAAGAGAGAGAGAGAGAAAGAGAGAGAGTGAGAGAGAGTGTGTGTGTGTGTGTGTGTGTGTGTGGAGTACAGGATGTGATGTGGTTAAAGCTGCTGACTCAGGAAAGCTTAGAACCCTTCTGAGTTTCAAAATAGGCACTTATTGAAAAAAAAAAGTTTTTCTTTTCATTAAAATGTGTGTTTAAATAAAAAACAGTGAATCACAAAAAAAAATATGTGTTGTCGTGTGCCGGTTTGCGTGCGTGCATGCATGTGTACATGGGTGCTTGCACATGCATGTGTGTAGTATGCATTTATGTACACATCGGTGTGTCTTCATTAATGTTTCTGTTTGCATGCAATTGCATTTCAGTGCAAAAGTGTGTGTGTGTGTCTGTGTGTGTGTGTGTGTGTGTGTGTGTGTGTGTGTGTGTGTGTGTGTGTGTGTGTGTGTGTGTGTGTGTGTGTGTGTGTGTGTGTGTGTGTGTGTGTGTGTGTGTGTGTGTGTGTTGTTTCTGCCTTTTTTGGTTTTGGTCCCGACCTCTTTCTTAAGTCTGCTATCTCCTGACAATCTTCAAACGTGTTCCTCATCAAGCTTGTGAAACCGCTGGCTTGTGGCATGTGGTGCACTGCACGATTAATCGGAGCATGTTTACACAGATCTGTCTGTGTGTGTGTGTGTGTGTGTGTGTGTGTGTGTGTGTGTGTGTGTGTGTGTGTGTGTGTGTGTGTGTGTGTGTGTGTGTGTGTGTGTGTGTGTGTGTGTGTGTGTGTGTGTGTGTGACTGTGTGAGCCTGTGT
This sequence comes from Engraulis encrasicolus, assembly GCF_034702125.1. NCBI lineage: Eukaryota > Metazoa > Chordata > Actinopteri > Clupeiformes > Engraulidae > Engraulis > Engraulis encrasicolus. The sequence goes on along the minus strand of NC_085874.1, from coordinate 20,586,337 downwards.
GCTTGTAAAAAAACAAAAACAAAAACAACCAGGTATGTAGCATGTGCTTGTGCATTAAAACCACTGCAGAATGCGGCAGCACGCTTAGTTTTCAGTCAACCCAAAAGGACTGTTACTCCTCTATTCATTGTCTGTTCATCAAGCACAAGGCTCTGACCCTTGCCTACAAAACCAGCGCAGGAACCGCCCCAGCCCATCTGAAGGACATACTGAAGCCTTATGTTTCTGGTACACTCCTCCAACACAGGTCGTCTGGCCCTGCCGCCTGCTCGCGCTAAGCGATCCCAGTCAAGACTGCTCTCTGTTGTTGGTCCTCAATGGTGGAACAGCCTCCCAGAGGCAGCAAGAAAAGGCACATAGCCTATCTCTTAGCCTTTACGAAGTGAAAACTCTTCTCTTTCGTGACTATCTACCACACTAATACTTGAACTGTGTATGTGTGTGTTTGTACTCTACTTAAAGGATAACTTCTTCTACCCATTTCGGTAACACTTCACAATAACCTTACGCAAAAATGGTTAACTAATGGATAGCTAATGGTTTGTTGTGCATCTATAAGGGGGGGGGGGGTACTATTATAAGCATTTGATATATCATTATCAAATCAATTGTAAAACACTTACTAAACATTTGCTGTTGACAATAACATTAAGGGCTGCACGATTATGGAAAAAAATATAATCACGATTATTTAGATCAAAATCACGATCACGATTATTAATCACGCTTATCCAGCAGAGCTTATAACCCCCCCAACCCCCTCACGCTATCCTTGACTTGTCAGTACCCGGTGATGCTGTATTTTTTTACTCGGCCCTTTCTGAGATCTAAGCTATTCTAATGCGGGAAGACATTGTTTGCATTAAAAACTTTCTTAACACAGGCCTACTCCAAATATTATCCAAGAAGTTATCGCTGTTTGCTAGTTGTCTGCTGATGTTGCATAGCCTTTTGGATGTTATTGGGAATAAATCAAGAGGTTTTTTGAAATGTAAACAAACGCCTGCCCCCATTACAATGACCAGGATCTCGGAAAAGGCTGAAGAAGAAAAAAAATTATGAGATACTGACAAGTCTAGGGTAGTGTGATCATTACAACGGCATATCGAATTTGGCAGAAATTATCCTTTAGCCATGTGTTAATGTAGGCTATCTAAAAAAAAAACTAACCCGACTTAGCATCTGCACTTATTGATCTGTGTACTGTGCACTTTGTTTTTACTAGTGATGACAGCTATGATTATGTCCTCGATTGTAAGTCGCTTTGGTTTGTTAAAAAAAGTGTTTGCCAAATGCATTGTATTGTAATGTAATGTAATGATTATTAGTGGATGAATGAATGAGTGACTGGAAATTGATATATACTGTTAGTTATGTGTATTGAATGTCTTTTAGATTGAATGAATGGCTTGGGTGAATGGATAGGCTACTTTTTTAATATTTTATTTCAAAAGCCCGTAGGGATGGGCATTGGAAATTAGCCTATGGTTATGAATGCTATGATGCTTTTCTGTCACATGCTGTGTATCTATCCCTATCAAATAAAATATGTTACAGGTGTGAGTCTTTGTTTACGTGTATGTATTGCCCTACCCCTTACTGCTCTGTTTGAAGGGACGAGGGCCAAGGGGAAGGTGTAGGCATAGGGGTAGAGATTAGAAATGGGATTCAGCCTTACTCTCACTCTCACTCTCACTTTCATTCTCTCTCTCTCTCTCTCTCTCTGTAACGCTTTGGCTAACATTAATCTTGTAACGAGCATCCGGGGCAACCTCGCTCTCAATTAACCCCGCTTAGACTTTAGCACTTCTACCAAGACAGACGTCATGATCCCTTTTCTCGTCCTCCTCTCTTCCTGTCTTTCATCTACTCTCTTTTCTTCATTCTTTCTTTCTCCTTCCTTCCTTCCTTTCTGTGTGTCTGTATGTTCTGCCTCTCTAATCTCTCTCTGTCTCTCTCTACCTGTCTCTCTCTCAGGGCACTCAAAGAGAGAGAGAGGCATGCAGTAGGGATGAGGAAGAGAGACATACAGAGAGAGAGGGGGGGGGAGGCTCCACAGGGATGACAGAGAGCAAGTGAACGAGATGTAGAGATAGGGGGCAGGGGAGAAAGAGGGAGGGGGAGAGACTAGCTGCTCATTTTTTACAATGCAGTTGTCTGAGGGGATGGGGCGGCTGTGTCCTCCAGACCTCCCAGACCAAAGAGTTGTGTCCAAAAGGAGGATAGATCGGCACTGCCGCTCCATGCAAATTCAACTCATTTTCTGTAGTGTCGAGCCGGCTCCCATTTGTATGAATGCACATTTTGTTAAAAACGAAAGTTTGACAGAAGCGTAACGAAATTTGGCATGCCTAATTTACCACCTGCATTCTGTTCTCCACTCAACTTTCATTCGCCTGAATTCAGCGCAAAAAGATAGGCATGCCTATTTAACCAGCTGCATCTCATTCTCCGCTCTGCCATCATTTGCTGGAAATTCAGCACACTGGAATTTGGAATGCCCCTTTATTAACTATACAGCATTTATTCTTGCTCGCACCCACCACCTCCCTTTTCGCCTCCCTTACACCGCTGTTCTATCGATTCATCAGGTGTCTCGTCCTAGCTTCCTTCCAGTTCATCTTTTTCCATTGCTCTCCAACCATCATCCGCCGGGGGGTGTCCGCTCAGAGTTCACACATATCTGCGGGCGCAGATACTGCCCGAGCTCTCAGTGGCGCCCCGTACTCCCGAGCTTGAGAATGTTTGCTGCGTTTCGGCCGTGGCAGTACTTCAGCACCACGGCCAGCAATCTTGCCCAATACACCACGTAATCTATCTCAGCAGTGGTCCCTGCGGACCCCATGAAGCACTTTGATGATCAGTCCACCGCGTGGAAAGCCACTCTTCTGCGAGAGTGGCACGATCACGAGAAGTCAGTTCTCCAGTGAGAAGAGAACGAAGATCTATGCATACATTCTTAATCCAAATTTCTAAGAGTGAACTAATGAAATGGCAAACGCGTCATGCAGACTGTCTGGTGTGAAAGGCAGACCTGAGCACGCTGCTTGAGACCCTGCAATCTCACCTGCCTTTAGCTGTTTTTGTGCCATAGCTGATAGGAATAATTACGTTTAGAGAGCGAAAGAGGTGTGTTGCAGTAAATACATTTCCAAGCCATTGTGAAAACTTGGAAATTGATGGTGGCAGTACAAATTCATGGAAAAGATGAAATTTGTGAATGGGCAGAGTTTCTGGAATTGAATTATTTAAATACCGCTATACTAATAGGCCCACTATACTACTTTACTGTAACGTTTTCAAAGTTCTTAACACAGATTCAAAGGCTCCCATATTACTCCCTAATCTCGTTTATATTTTGTCTTTGCTTTTTTCTTTCTTAATCTCTATTCTCTCTTTCTTTCTCTTCCTCCTTTCTATCTCCCTCCTATATTTCTATTTCCCTTCTACCTCTCTGTCCCTCTCTGTGCCTCTCTCTCTCTCTCTCTCTCTCTCTCTCTCTCTCTCTCTCTCTCTCTCTCTCTCTTTATCTCTCTCTCTCTGTCTCCCCCCCAAACTGACATAGCCTTAAGGCTGATACCTGGTCATTGTCCGATAGTAACCCAAGGATGATCTCTCTCTCTCCCTCTCTCTCTTTGTCTCTCTCTCTTTTTCTCTCTCTCTCTCTCTCTCTCTCTCTCTCTCTCTCTCTCTCTCTCTCTCTCTCTCTCTCTCTCTCTCTCTCTCTCTCTCTCTCTCTCTCCTTCTTCATGGGGTTCTGTGCCACTGCTCCCTGCTGTTCTGTTCTGGGCTGCTGAGTCGCAGATCAGATACATCTCTCTGCAGAGCCAGCTGATCTCGCGGCTGTCAAAGAGCCAGAGACAGACGGCGTCGGAGTCCCGTGACGTCACAGGGGATTGGCAGCAAGTCTGCACTCCTGATCCCTCCCCTGGTGTGCAAAGTTCACACACATGCGCGCATACGCACACATGCACATAGGCACGCACGCAGGCACACACTCCCGCAAGCACATATGCACAAACACATGCATATGCACATAACACACACACACACACACACACACAGACACATGCAAGCATGTGCACACATGCACACAAACGCACACACACACACACACACACACACACACACACACACACACACACACACACACACACACACACACACACACACACACACATATGCATGTGCACATGCACAGACACAGACACAGACACACAGAAATACAAACACATACATGCATGCAAACACACACACACACACACACACACACACACACACACACACACACACACACACACACACACACACACACACACACACACACACACACACACACACACACACACACACACACCTGTGCATACGTGTGTTACACAGACACCTGCACACAGACACTCCTACCTATATGCACATATACAGCCAGTCATACCAGTCAAAAGCTTACCTACTTCATGTGTCTACCTCGAGAGGAACTGGCCTTGCACAAGCCCCCAACTCTAGATTGGGTGGTGAGATTGGAACAGTGTGAGGTTTGCAAACTTTTTTTTCACTTAGTCTTTCCACATCCTCTGCACAGTGACTGTGTGCTCTCTCATAGCAGCAGAGGAGTGTGTGTGCGTGTGTGTGCGTGTGCGTGCATGTGCGTGTGTGTGTGTGTGTGTGTGTGTGTGTGTGTGTGTGTGTGTGTGTGTGTGTGTGTGTGTGTGTGTGTGTGTGTGTGTGTGTGTGTGTGTGTGTGTGTGTGTGTGTGTGTGTGTTTGTGCAGCAGTGGTGCACTACTTAATGGTGTGGTCAAGCTACTGTTGCCTCTTAAAATTTAATATGGAGACCCGTGTGTGTGTGTGTGTGTGTGTGTGTGTGTGTGTGTGTGTGTGTGTGTGTGTGTGTGTGTGTGTGTGTGTGTGTGTGTGTGTGTGTGTGTGTTTGTGTGTGTGTGTGCCAGAGAGAGAGAGAGAGAGAGAGAGAGAGAGAGAGAGAGAGAGAGAGAGAGAGAGAGAGAGAGAGAGAGAGAAAATAGTTGGATGAAGATAATGTGTGAAGCATGCATGAATGTGTGTGTGTGTGTGTGTGTGTGTGTGTGTGTGTGTGTGTGTGTGTGTGTGTGTGTGTGTGTGTGTGTGTGTGTGTGTGTGTGTGTGTGTGTGTGTGTGTGTGTCTGTGTCTGTGTCTGTGTCTGTGCCTGCATACGTGCGTGCATATAGTTTGTGTGTGAATGCTTGCATGATATCAACATAATGGCTTTCGGCCTACTGCGTCATACCAGCTTCCTCTTTTCTACACTCTGTTTATGAAAAACGGCTCATATTAACTCACTCCTTCTATGACAAAGAGTGATGTGTGTACGTCAAGGCAAGGCAAAAATCAAGGAAAAAAATGTTTTGTGTCTGCTTGCGTATTTGCACTTCAGTCCAAGTGTGTGTGTGTGTGAGTGTGTGTGTGTGTGTGTGTGTGTGTGTGAGTGTGTGTGTGTGTGTGTGTGTGTGCGTGCGTGTGCGTGTGTGTATCAGAGACCGAGGTGGAGAAAAGAAGACAGACAGTCAGGAAGACAGACAGACACTCAGGTAGACAGTCGGACTGACAGAGAGTGCAGACGTCATTAACCCCTTAGCCTGTGTTACAGTATAACCTTACTGTCACCAAAATGGTAACGGCTATGTCTTAATCTGTTACTTAACCCGTTAAGACATGCCGTTATAAATGTGCTGTTACCAGAATGGCAATGACCAAGTCATAGTGCATCACTAAAGGCCCTGTTTTATGTCATAGTAGTGTAGTACTATTGTAGTTAACGTTTTAATGACTATTACAGCGTGCCACTTTAGGTACAGCGTGCCACTGGAGGTACGGTGTGCATTATGAGGTTAAGGCTCTTGATACCGTCATAGCAATGTTGTTATGATGTAGTTGAGGCAGGTAGACTGGGCAGGTAGACTGGGCAGATAGACAGGCAGATAAACAGGCAGATAAACAGGCAGATAGACAGGCTAGATAGACTGGACAGGTAGACTGGACAGGTAGACTGGGCAGCTAGACAGGCAGATAGACTGGGTAGATAGACTGGACAGGTAGACTGGGCAGGTAGACTGAGCAGGTAGACTGGGCAGCTAGACAGGCAGATAGAGAGGCAGATGGACAGTCACAGAGAGTTCATCAGCCAGACTGTTGCAGGTGCAAAAAGGCACAACTTAACCTCCTTTCCAAACATACACCTACACCCACACACACACACAGACACAGACACAGACACACACACACACAGACACACACACACACACTGATCAATCAATAAGTATATCACATCCCGATAATCCCATGTCTGTAACCACGTGTGTCTGCTGGTGAATTGTGGGTAAGAGTGAGTATAAATAAACCCGGTAGACAGGAAGTTGAAACATGACCCTCATCGCTTAAGCCATTAAGTGTCCTTTTCACAAGTGACTTACTGAGAGATTGTAGTGTTCTAATGCCGAAACTGACCCTTTGACAAGCAGCCTATAAGCAAAGTCGGTTGCCATTATCCAGTGGTGTAGTCTACGTAGAACGCGGGTATACGGAGTATACCCACTTCTAAATTTCAGGGATTTCAGTATACCCACTTAAAATTGATTGATCCATTATTTTGAATGGCACAAATATATACAGTATACCCACTTCAAAAAATGATCCAATATACAGTATACCCACCATAAAAAAGTAGACTACACCACTGCTATTATCCCCATGCTTTCTATGTATGTGTACTGTCTGTATGTATGTACAATATAGTAACATACTATATGTAGCGTTGAGATCTTCACATGTGTCTTTCTGCTGGCAACAGACAGTGCATAGGCCTAACTGTTTTGAGTGTGCAATGCATGTGTGTGCAGACACCAGGATGTGCGAAGGCGCCACGTAAATGTGTGCGCACGAGTGTGTACGTGCATGCACGGGAGGGCTTGTGCATGCGGCTTATGTACAGTGTGTGTGTGTGTGTGTGTGTGTGTGTGTGTGTGTGTGTGTGTGTGTGTGTGTGTGTGTGTGTGTGTGTGTGTGTGTGTGTGTGTGTGTTAGTAATAGGGGGTAATCTGTTCTAATCCTTCATGATTGGCTACTACTTCCAGTGACGCAAGTACTGCTGCCCTGCTCACACTGATGGATTCTCAGTGACATCTCGCCCAACCTGACACCCCCCAGCAAACATCACTGGAAACAGACACACACACACACACACACACACACACACACACACACACACACACACACACACACACACACACACACACACACACACACACACACACACACACACACACACATACACACACATACAAAAGTAGCTCACTTTTCACTAATTTATTTGGGATTACCAACAGTGATTAAAACAGCAAAGCGATCACAATAATTATATGGTGACTGTGTTTTCACACACACACACACACACACACACACACACACACACACACACACACACACACACACACACACACACACACACACACACACACACACACACACACACACACACAGAGACTGCAGACATTCACACACCATATATATGAATTGCATATGTGTGTGTGTTAAACACACATGCACAACTTTGATATCAAATTACACATGTTCTGTCTGAAGAGTTTTAGCAATTGAAACGGGCCACACAGTGCTCGCTCATGATAATAGGATGCTAGATATGAAGAAAACTGATATTAGAGTAGAGAAGAGTAGAGTAACTTAATTCTACTCAATTATCAGCAACACACATACCCACTTTAAATTGTTTGAGATATTCATGTAACTTCCAAGCTCTCAGTCCAGAGAAACAATCTCAAGGCACTCTGTCTGATCTGAAGAATCTGTGCACTGCTGCATCGTGTTTGATTTAAGTAATTGTTGGAAATGTTTATTCAATGATAAATTATTTTAAATTGACGTGCATACGTAATGAACAGGAACAACACTCTAGATCAGTGGTTCTTGGTACTTGGGCACACTTCAGGGGGTATGTAGAGAAAAGTTTAAAAATGTATGCAGCATTACCAAGGAAGTCACCATGGATACAAACAGTGACTGAAATTATTTCTATATTCATTCAAATCTACCAAAAAGCTTCATTCTCTGCTGCACAGTTCACACAGTTATGAGGAGTGTGGGCGGGTTCATGGGGCGGAAATGTACTCCTCGGTCAGATGCAGTGATTGGCTACCGAATGTGTCGGTCATGCAGTCTTTGCGCTGCGCTTCGAGAGCCGCGTTCCGTTCACCAGACGCTTGCAGGCTCCGCAGTCACAGGACACAGATGAATTCGTTGAGCGCAAATGAAACAAAGAAGAAAAACGTCAAAATGTAAAATGGGACAAAGGTACGTAGGTGCATCCTTGATTGTGTTGGCATACAAAGCATGTTGCATTTCTTTATGAAGTTAACTTTTTGACGGGACACAAATTGTTCTTAGGAGACTGCCGGAAGAATCGGCAAGATTCATCAAAGCGCACGACAGGGCATGCCCTAATATTGTGCATACTGCCGTCTTTTTCAGGTCCTTCCAGATGGCACAATGTGACGGGTGTAGAGGAGGCGGCGGTGAGATTTCCTCAAGTTCTTTCGCAGCATCTTCTGCACATCCACTGTACCATATGGGGTCACCAACGGAAATGATTGTCCACGGTGCGCGCACGGTCGCTGGACTGTGAAACTCGCGGGCAGAGAGTAGCCCGTGGGGCCAGTTGGAGAAGAAGGAAAAACCCCGTCTGGCCGTGCAGAACACAACCAAAGAGAGAAACGTTTTATGGACAGGAAATACAGTCGTCGGCAGCGCACACTCTTGCGTTATTGCGCACAGCTGGAACGGGGCAGCAGAGCGCGCAACAAAAGAAGGGTACACATATGCACGAGGACTTCATTTAGCGAATGACAGTTAGGAGGAAATACTTTTGCAACCAATGTGTTTTTGACAGATGATGAAGTGTCTTTTGTAAAGCAATGGTTGGGCCGTTATTTCCAAGAGACGTTGGTGTGTCCATTTCTCAGCTCTAGCACCATCAGTGTTTGTGCTTGTAGTTGAGCAGCACTTTTTCCTTGCACATATTGCTTTATCACACAATAACTCCTTACACACACAATTCTACCTCAAAACATTAAAATGGAGGACACGGTTGACTCAGGACGAAGTTCAAGCGGCTCCAGCACGCCGGACGGCGAGAAGAACAGCCACCTCAGCGTGCTGAACTGGGAACAAGTGCAGCGACTAGACTCCATCCTCACCGAGTGCATCCCTATCCACGGGCGATGGAACTTCCCAACGCTGGAAATGAGGCCGCGGGACATAGTCAACGCCGTTCGCAGCCGTATGGAGGAACAGAAGATCCCCGTCCAAGAGGTGCGGCTCAACGGATCGGCTGCTAGCCATGTTCTGCACGAGGACAGTGGTTTGGGGTACAAGGACCTGGACCTCATATTCTGCGCGAACCTTAAGGAGGAGGCAGACTTCCAGACTGTAAAGAACATAGTTTTGGATTGCCTTCTGGACTTTTTACCTGAGGGCGTGAACAAGGACAAGATAACGCCGCTTACGCTGAAGGTGAGACAACCGTCTACATTGGTACCTGTATACCTGGTTTACATAGCCTACTACATTTGCTCCACAGCCTAGTAGAACATTTAGTCGTAACAGTGTGTTTCGAACTCCATTCAGTCATATTAAGGCGAAAGGGGAGAAAAGAAAGTGATTTGGGTGATGACCTGTTTGAAAAAAAGATACAAACCGGTGGTTTCTACTACAAAGAGGATTGTTGTAATCCGATTTGCAGCGGATCCCATTAGCTTCGAAATGCCACCCGCCTAGATATCATGGCCTCTTACACTGAACGTGTGTGGGTAGGCCAATTCTTCAGTAATAGGCTATATAGCCTAATTCCGCCAAACAAAGAAATGACCCACGCAAATTAAACGCACAATCAAAATCAATGTGAAGTTAGGACTTCAGCTTGTAACTTGCCACTGACAGCTTGCAACTCTTGTGTTGCTCAGACCTTCCCTACCTTTGTTGGACAAGACTGTAAAGACAACTTCAATAACTCTTGAATTGTGTGCCTGCAATCGGCTGCAGGCCGACTACTAAGCTTTTTTTTCTTTCTCAAGTTGAAACATGGCGTGACACATCCTTCAGATTTTTGATACATGTCCCAGAATGTTATGCACTTTGCATGGACATCTGTAGGCCTAGATATTTCTATTGAGTAGCCTAATCTTGAAACTATGTCCTTTTGGGAAAGAATCCAGAGTAGATGACAGACAGTATACATGATTTATATCATGTTGGACTGCAAATCCTAAATCCAATAGGTGACCTAATTGTGCCTGTCAGCTATAGGCTACATATGAGCTGGCCTAGCTCACCCCTGCTGCATAGACCAATATGTCTGCTTAGACAGTCAGAGGCAATTCTAGGGTTAGGTGGGGCCCCAAGTGAAAATAAAAAGGAGTCAACATTTGAAACAAAATTGCCACTACCGTAGTAAAGTGTGACTGTTATTCATCATAAGGGGGCTTGGGGGCCCCAAGCAGCTGCCTGCCTAGCCTGGTGACAAGATGAGCCTCTGCAGACAGGAACATGAAGCCAATGCATATAGACACTGACGCAATGGCAGGATGTATGGCTCATCAAAGGGAAGGACTACAAACGATATTGCATTGTAGTGGTGTGCATTGGCACTGCCCTCATGATTCGATTGCGATTCAGGAGGTAACAATTTGATTCAAATTGATTCAGTCCGAGTCTATGATGCATTGCAATGCATTACATTACTACTGAAAGCAAGGGAAACTCATTATCAGTCATGGCCATGAGGCAATACAAGCAGTCAGATACTGAACAACCTTTTATTGGCTGTTTTTCTGTATCAGTCCTGCAGTTTTCAACGCTTTTAAGTGCTTTCATTTAATTGAATGTTCATGCGCCGAAAATATCCACGAAAGTAATTGAAACTTGAAAAAATATACCGCATCAATTATGGCACTTGCCGAATCGTTTATCGAATTGTCCTGCCCCGCATTGCCGAATCGATTATTGTTGACACCGCTATTGGATTGTGCCCACTTGTTGTAGAGAGACCTAAGAGCTGCATTCATTTGCATTGATCTGCCTGTACATCACCTCGACAGTGGCTTTTTCTCAATGCCCAGTGTTCTAGCCTTGCTAGGATGTGAAACGCCCAGTGATTGGATACTATTTGGTGAACTCTGTGGAGTATCCAATCACCAGGCGTGTCACGTCCCAGCAAGGCTAGGACGCTTGGCATTGAGATGGCCCACTGTCTTGTATACTCAGTGCTATTGTCCAAAGCTTTTGTACATTTCTACCCTTTTCACTCCACCTTCTACGTCTCTTACCCACACGTGTCTGGTGATAGGGGTATATGTTTGGGGTTGTGGGGGTGAGGGGGCATCTCTTCAGCTTCTCTCTACTGCTGCATATCTGGGCAGGCCTGCACCCAGCCTTCTCCTCTGCAGGCCTGCACCCAGCCTTCTGCTCCTCTGCAGGCCTGCACCCAGCCTTCTGCTCCTCTGCAGGCCTGCACCCAGCCTTCTCCTCTGCAGGCCTGCACCCAGCCTTCTGCTCCTCTGCAGGCCTGCACCCAGCCTTCTCCTCTGCAGGCCTGCACCCAGCCTTCTGCTCCTCTGCACCCACACTCGCTCACCATTCTCTTCCTCTTTGTTATAGATCTTCTAGATACACAGACAGACAGACAGACAGACAGACAGACAGATAGATAGATAGATAGATAGATAGATAGATAGATAGATAGATAGATAGATAGATAGATAGATAGATAGATAGACAGACAGACAGACAGACAGACAGACAGACAGTGATTGGTTGATTTATGTCACGTTTTATTTTGTTGTTGATGATGATGCCTCATTCTGTACAGTGGCCATAAAAAGTATGCAATTCATTCCAAATACATTGTATCTCCTTAACTCCTTGACTCTCCACCCCCCTCCCCTCCCGGGAGGCCTATGTGCAGAAGATGGTGAAAGTGTGCATTCGAGATAGACAGACACTGTGATTGGTTGATTGATGTCATGTTTAAGCCTATAAATATGTGTTGTTGATGCTGGTGCATCTGTACAGTGCCCATAAAAAATATGCGATTCATTCTAAATATATTTTATCTCCTTAACTCCTACACCCCCCACCCCCACCCCCCTCCCCTCCTACCGCCCCAGGAGGCCTATGTGCAGAAGATGGTGAAGGTGTGCACCGAGTCGGACCACTGGAGCCTGATCTCGCTCTCCAACAACCACGGCAAGAACGTGGAGCTGAAGTTCGTGGGCTCGCTGCGGCGGCAGTTCGAGTTCAGCGTGGACTCCTTCCAGATCCGCCTGGACTCGCTGCTGCTCTTCTACGAGTGCTCCGAGAACCCCATGGCGGCCACCTTCCACCCCACCATCGTGGGCGAGAGCGTGTACGGGCCCTTCGCGCTGGCCCTGGAGCACCTGCGCCGGCGCCTCATCTGCACGCGCAACCCCGAGGAGATCCGCGGCGGCGGCCTGCTCAAGTACTGCCACCTGCTGGCCAGGGGCTTCCGCGCGGCCTCGCCGGCCGACATGCGCAGCCTGGAGCGCTACATGTGCTCGCGCTTCTTTATCGACTTCCCCGACGTGGGCGAGCAGCGACGCAAGCTGGAGTCCTACCTGCAGAGCCACTTCGTGGGCCGCGAGGAGCGCAAGTACGAGTACCTGAGCACGCTGCACGGCGTGGTGGGCCAGAGCACGGTGTGCCTGATGGGACACGAGAGGCGGCAGGCGCTGGGCCTCATCGCCTCGCTGGCCGTGCGGGCGCTGGCCGAGCAGAACGCGTTGCCCAGCACCGCCAACGTCACCTGCTACTACCAGCCCGCGCCCTACGTCACCGCCGCCGCCGCCGCCACCGACCCGGCCTACGGCAACTACTACGTGGCACAGGTGCAGGCCGCCTACGCCCCGCACTACCCGCCGCACCACTCCACGCACTGGCTGCCTGGCACCTAGGAGGTGAGGAGAGGAGGGGGATCAGCGGGGGGAGGTGGACCAGTGCAGCTGTGTGTGTGTGTGTGTGTGTGTGTGTGTGTGTGTGTGTGTGTGATGGGTCAACTATGGGAGCTATGTGTGTGTGTATGTGTGTGTGTGTGTGTGTGTGTATGAGAGAGACAGAGAGAGAGAGAGAGAGAGAGAGCGAGCGAGAGAGAGAAATATTCTTGATGAAGATATACTGTATGAGAGGGATGTTACTTATTTTATTGCCGTACATTGGCGTGTGTGTTTGCACATATATTGGACAAGGTATTGGACAACAGCTGCTTTTGATTTGCAGCTGTTTTGCTGGTTTCCTGTTCCTTGGTCATGTCAGTGTGTGTGTGTGTGTGTGTGTGTGTGTGTGTGTGTGTGTGTGTGTGTGTGTGTATGAGTATGTGTGTATATGTACATGTGTGACATTGTTTTTTTGTGTGCGTGTGCTTACTGATGTGTTTGTGTGTCATTGATTGAATGTGCATATTATATATATATATTATATATACATATATACATATGTATGTATGTATGTATGTATGTATGTGTGTGTGTGTGTGTGTGTGTGTGTGTGTGTGTGTGTACATTTGTATGTATGTGTATATGTAGTACGTGACCATACTCCCCTTGATCGAGACTACAGATGTACTGTGTTTTATTTTTAGGTTGGAGAAGAGAAGCGATCGGCAAGAAACATGGTGATTTTTCTGCAGCAGACAGAGCTCTGTGTGGCACGTTCAAGGAGAATGCCCCAGCGAGAAGACAGGAATAAAGAAGAGGAGAGAGAGGAAGAGAAGAGGAGAGGAGATGAGAAGAGGAGAGGAGAGGAGAGGATAGGACATAGCGAACGAATGGGAGCAAACCGGAGATGTCATTATCTCATGAGATTACTCCAAAGAGAGAGCTACTACTGTACGTACTTACAAGAGAATCATACAGTGTTTGTGTAAATAGGTTTTCTTTCTTTATGTTGTGTTTTTCGGACTTTTACATGAATACCTAATTTTGCACTGACACACACACACACACACACACACACACACACACACACACACACACACACACACACACACACACACACACACACACACACACCAGGAAAGCAGAAAAAAAACGGAAGCCGAAAAAAAGTGCACTCAAGCATTTTTTTTTTCTCTTATTAACTGCGTGGACATCTCTGGAGAAAAGAGAAGTGAGTCTTTTTTTTCTTCCTCGGAGGAACAGTCTTTTCCAATCGCAGCTCAAAACACGAAAAACACGATGAGAGGAACAGTACCAAAGAAAAAATGGGATAAACCTCAACACAGCGATTGCAAAACCAAAGAGACGGACTTGGACAAGACAGCAGTCAAGTGAGCAGAAGGAGTGCCAGCCAGTGTTGCCAGATGGAAAATGCTGAATTATCGTACCAAAACCTCAAAAGTATCGTTTTGGGGGCTTTTTATCGTACAAGACCCAAATTGTTGTTTCAAGGCATCTAAATGAACTGAATGACAACTCTGAAATTATCGTCCATCATGTTTTTTATTTAATCGTACAGAGGACGAACTGGACAAAATTATGGTACAAATGCGATTATTATTGCACATCTGGCAACACTGAGGAGCACATAGGCAGGCCTCGCAGTGCCTTAACAAGCCTGAAGAAAAGGCAACTAAAAAAAAAAAAAAAACGCAAACATCAATGCAATTCAGTCTGGGAAAAAAAACTGAACTGAGGCGATCTGTTATGGCATGTTCAGCGTATTTACAGACATTGTGTGTGTGTGTGTGTGAGAATGAGAGATCATGTGGGAGGGTGCACAAGCATGCACACACATACAGTACAGCTAAACTGCAGAATTTTGAGGAGAGTGGCAGAAAAAGAGACAATAGCAAAGAGAGGTGTCATTCTTTCACGCTTGCACTCACGCTCAAAAGGAGAAGCATGATGTTTACTTTGCTTTTTGCAGCAGCAACGTCTTGATAGGGAAAAAAAGAACAGGATTGAGACAGATACATAGGCGAGATAGAAAGCGAGAGAGAGAGAGAGAGAGAGGGAGAGCAAGAAAGAAAGACAGGGAGAGAGGGAGTGAGGCAAAGAGAGAGAGACACCAAGAGGAAGAGAGAGACGAAGAGAAGGAGAGAGAGAGACTGGAAGAGAGAGAGACACACGAAGAGAGAGACTGGAAGAGGGAGAGAGAGGAGCAATGTTGGAGTGCAGCTTGCTAATGAGTTGATACTTTGTTTTACGTCGGGGGGTGCTTAGCGTAAGGGGATGAGGGCGATCTGCTCTGCAGAGGAGGATGTGCAGGGTGTGTGACCTCCCTTGCCAGCGAGCCACACCGCTGTCTTATTTAGAAAGGTCACCAGTATAGAGCCACAAGGTTGGCAGGACAGAGGTCTCTGCTCTGCTGTGTGTGTGTGTGCATGCGTTTGCGTGTGTGTGAGAGAGAGAGTTTGTGTGTGTGTGAGAGTGAGAGAGCGAGAGAGAAAATTCTGGACATTTGCCATTGAATGAAAAATAAATGGTACGATTCACCAGCCACTCAGCAGTTAATTGGTATTTTGTGTGCGGAATCTGCCAGCTCCTTATATTTTTTTATCAGCACTGACATGAGTGCAAAGATCCATTCCTGGTTTGTAAGTGTGTGTGTGTGTGTGTGTGTAAAAGTGGGCTGAGAGAATGATCTTCAGAAGGCAAGATAGAGATGTACGCACACATGCAAGCGCACACACACTTGCACACATTCACATATATATTTACACACACAGGGGTCAGGAGGTGGGGGGCAATGAGGAGAGCGGGTGGGCTTTGCTTCTGGAGAATAGAAAGTAGAGAGGGGTAGAGGAGAGGACAGGAGATGGGATGAGAGGAGAGGAGAGGAGAGGAGAGGAAGGGCAGCTCTAGTCCAGTCGGCTTCGTTAGCACTTGTGGCTAATCGGTGCAACCGTAGGATAAACATGAGCCCCTGAAACACTCCTGAAATAGCTGACCCGGGAGCAGTGAGAATGGAGCTCATCTCCCGCTAGCTAGCGTCCTGCTGCAGAGGCAGCATGCTGTACTACAGGAGGCTAGCAGGCCAGCTAGCGAGGCTAGCATAGCGTTAGCGGTCTCAGCAGGCCTGGGACCAGTTGGAGCCGCCCTGACCAGTTTGCCCTCTAGGTTGCAGCTTAGCCAGGATTACACTGGGCTGGAGGAGACACAGACGGACCTGAAGGAGAACCGAGGAGGAGAGAGAGAGAGAGAGAGAGATAGATAGATAGATAGAGGGAGAAGGATAGGAGGGGGAGGGATAAAGGAGAGAGAGGCAAAGTGGACGAGCGATCTAAGAGAACAAGAAGGAAGAAGAGGAGGCAGAGTGGAAGAATAAAAGAGAAAGAGATAGGGGTAAAAGGAATAGAATGAAGACTAAGTCACATTCGCTCATGTAGGCCCTTGTATCAGAGGAACGAATAGACAAACAGAAATACGGATCAGCGTTAGGGACAGTGTCCAAAAAAACTAAGCGGCCTGCATGAACGTGCAATACACATATACCTATCCTAGGACACAGCTTCACAATGCAGTAAACCGTACATTTGTACAAGCTAGCTATGCTTAGCCACCTTACTTTGCACATTACCGTACGTAGCCAATCAGAATGGAGGTCAGCTGTCCTAGATGCCCCCCCGCAGAACAGGATATACACCACCCTATCTGGGCCACAGCGCTGTTCTCACACACGGCTGAAACACATTAAAGCAACACTAAGTCGTTTTTTTGGCTCCGACGTTGCCCTACTGATCGGACGTGACATCGTGTCCATACGTAGTGTGAACTACATTTAGAGATGGTCTATGATCCTCCAGCTCCAAGCTTTAATTGGATTTGGCGGCAACACATATTCTGAAGTTTCTTTTCACTCTGTTGTACAGCATGTTGTACAAACTGCTGAGATGAGTTGGTGAACATTTGATTTGATTAAGATTTGAGGGGAGAAAAAAAACACATAGTGTTGCTTTAACAATGTTTGCTTAAATGCCAGCTTTTCATACCCCCCCCCCCCCCCCCCCCAAAAAAAAAAAATTGCACCCTGTACATTTCCAATCACCGTGCCACCCTTCAAGCCAGAAATGGAGGTGGGGAAGGATAAGGACAGGAGAATAGTTATCGATCTTATCTCAGCAGAAAAAAAACATATGTATTCCATTGTTGGTTTTGACAAAACGTTTATCCCATGGTTTGGCAGTTAGCATGGACAGAATCGTTCTCTTTCTCCCTGGTCTGTGTGTACTGACCGAGTAAGTGAGAATTGAAATTGTGTTGACAGAACATGAGTGAAGAAATGAATTGAAATGCACCGGATGCACTCTTGTTGATCATACTGGCCACTGCCAGACTGCAAATACCAGCTTCTGTGTGTCTTTTATTTACAAGAATGTCATATTGTATCAACAGTGTTCTCTGCTATACTCTATACTAAGCACACACATGCACACGTCTACAAACCTACATATGCAATCACACATGTTTTTTCTATGGGATAATTATTGCTATAATATCACTTATTTTTGTATTCATAACTTTATTTTTGTATACCTTCACGTCTGTGTTGACTGCGTGGTTGAATTCTGCACTTTGCGGTATGATTGTGTGTTTTTTTCTTTCTGTGTGAGTTTTTTCTTAAGAAGATGACTTTGTCGTGGTATCACTATCATTTCGTCGATGCCTGGTAAATTGAGTTCTAGTGGAGTTGGAATATCCTCTGAATGAAAGCATATAAATGCTGTTTGTGTTTGACTGTCATCTCAGTGTTTGTGTCTGTTCGTTTTATTTTTTTCTCAGAGGATGTTGAGGGTGTCCTATGACTCATGTACTTACTGAAATGAAAGAGATTGTTTAAAAAATAATAATAAAAAAAGAATCCAAATGCCATTTCAAGTGTTTGTGTTCTTTTTGCTTGTTCATTTGCCAAATTGTTCAGTAATTTTGCATTATTTCAGTGAAAAAGTGTTGGTGACAAACTAGGTTTATCTCAAAAGTGGTATGGACATGTCCCCACCATCCACACCTAAAATGACACCCATGTTCATGTGGAGCTACCAGAGGAATTGGATAAAAATGTAATATTATTTACAATGCACTCACACGCTATGCATAACAGTCCCAGTAAGACACTGCCCTTGTTATGAATTTATTACAGTGTATACCAGAATGGCAATGTCCAAGTCGTAGTGCGTTACTAAAGCCGCTGTGTTATGTCATACTAGTGTAGAACGACTGTAGAAGTAAAGGACTATTACATCGTTCCACTGATGGAACGGTGTGCGTTATGGGGCTATGTTTTCCTCTCAACACAGCTCAATACATACATTATAAACAAGTTAACACATTAGACATCCGCTCATATACACAGAGATAGCTCCAAAGCAGAGGTACTCAAGGCCCATTTTAGTCATGAATATGTCAGCAAATCACCATTATTATTTAAATAGCAAGACTAACATTTCACTTTGATGATACAGCTGATACATTGGTAAATATTTCCAAAACTCCAATTCACTTCAGGTGCCCTCCTTCGATGGAATGTCAGACAGCCTATTGACTGTCATTATTGTAGCTTAAAGGATCCTCTCTGTAAGATACAATAATGACAGTCAATAGGCTGGTCTTTTGCGGTGAGTGTCTTGCTGCTCGATCAAAATGTTCCTTATTCCTCATGTCTAAGGGGTCTTACACACCAAGGCGGTAAAGCGTCGCGGAACGGCCACGTTTTTTACCGGCGTCGGTGAAAATACATTGAAACCTATCTGTCCTTGCACACCAACCGGCGGTAGTCGGGCGTCAGCGGCGCGGGAGCCGGCTCCGCGCCGCGCTGCATTTGGAAAATAGAACTCGAGCGTATTTTTCACGCCGGCGACCGGCGGTGTCTCATTCAAATGAATGGCAAAGTAGCATGTTAGCTTTGGCTGTGGCTAGGGTTTTGAATAGGACTGGCCGCGCACGCCGACGCTGTCAGTGTGCAAGGCAGAGAAAAGCACGCCGGCAAAAACTAAGCAGAAAGACCGCATCCGTCCTGCGACCGTTCCGTTCCGCCTTGGTATGTTTTGGCCCTAAGGGGTACACCAGGGCGGTAAAGCGTCGCGGAACGGCCGCGTTTTTTACCGGCGTCGGTGACAATACATTGAAACATATCTGTCCTTACACACCAACCGGCGGTAGTCGAGCGTCAGCGGCGCGGAAGCATTTGGAAAATAGAACTCTTGCGTATTTTTCACGCCTGCGACCGGCAGTGTCTCATTCAAATGAATGGCAGAGTAGCATGCTAGCTTTGGCTGTGGGGAGGGTTTTGAACAGGACTTGCCGCGCACGCGGACGCTGTCAGTGTGAAAAGCAGAGAAAAACACGCCGGCCGATACTAAGCAGAAAGACCGCGTTCGTCCCGCGACCGTTCCGTTCCGCCTTGGTATGTTTTGGCCCTAAGGGGTCTTACACACCAGGGAGGTAAACGTCGCGGAACGGCCGCGTTTTTTTACCGGCGTTGGTGAAAATACATTGAAACATATCTGTCCTTACACACCAACCGGCGGTAGTCGAGCGTAGAAGACCGCGTTCGTCCCGCGACCGTTCCGTTCCACCTTGGTATGTTTTGGCCCTAAGCTAGTTGGTTGTGTAATGAATGGAAAAGCAGGTAGCACAGCTTAGTCAATTATGGCAGCAGGCTTCACTCAGGATTTCCTGATTAATTGTAAGGGTGCTGGCCCAAATAGTCAAGTCAAGTCAAGTAGGTTTTATTGTCAATTTCTTTACATGCACTGGTCATACAAAGAATTTGAAATTACATTTCTTGCTTTCCCATACAGACATAGACTAATCTAGGTAAGGACATAGACAGTATAGACATAGACAGTACTTATACATGGACTTAAGACAGTATGGACATAGACAGTGCTCATACAGACATTTAAAGTGAAACACTTCAAAATTCAACAGAAAGGGGCGCACTTTGCATCAAAGTGCTTTTAAAAAAAATGATTTTATGTGCACAGACGCGTTTCGGCGTGTGCCTTTCTCAGCAGCGGGTTGCACACTGAGGTAGCACAGCTTGCCATGGATCAAGAGTAACCTCCCTGTTTCTGACTTCTCAATGGCATTAGCCAACTGCAGAGGTTGCCAACCTTTCAGGGTCTAAAGGTGGGACAAAGGATGAGAATTTGTGCCGAGGCCTGCAGCTCATTCAGAATCATCTTGTCTTGGCATCCATTTCAAATGACACTATGATGTTGCATATGATGAAGCTTGCATTTAAAATTGCTAAGTTTGCATGAGACATTTAATTCGGAATTAATTCACTTTAATTCTGAATAAAGCTTCCACTTTGAAAACGTCATGTAATTCTTCTTCATTAACTTCTTAATTCTTAATTAAATGAAATATCAAAGTAAATTCAAGAGAACTATTTAATTCTGAATTATTCATTCGGAATGAAAAACATCATGTAGGCCCTAAACGTAGCAATTGTTTCATAAGCGCTATGCCTCATAAGCTGTCCCAGTTCCTATTTGTAAACATCCCTCACGGGCATCTGGCAGGGTCCTGCAGGGGTACCAGCTGTTCGCAGGCATGGCGCTGATGACACCTGTAGTTTTGGGTAGGGTGCGCACATCCAAAAACACTTGTTGCAGGTGCCAGACAAAAAAATCAGATAGTTGAAAAAGGTTCCAGGGTGATCGAAACGTTGCATTTTAAATAATAAAGTTTATTTTTGGAGCTTATCGGCTGATGACACCTGTGCCACCGACTGAGCCAATAGCCCAGTTTCTCGCTCACTTGGAAGCCAACAGTGTGAGGTCACGTCGTGGATTTGAGTCTGAGTCTGACTTCACAGGAAGACCTCAGCCACACAGTACAGTTGCAGGGTCACAGTGCCCACACACCGGTACTTCAATACACCTCTATGCACCATTACATTAATAAAATGATAATAGTAATATGATAATAAAATAACCTCAAGCATACTCACCTCTATGGGCCACAGTGCCCACCAACCAGTACTTTACTACACCTCAAATACACACCTCTATCGGTGACAGTGTCCTCGCAACACTACTTTAATAAAATGATAATAGCGATATATTATGATTTATTTTATCTATTAATATATATATATATATATATATATATATATATATGTATATATGTATATAACATATAATAACATTATTATACATACACTACATTTCTACATCTCACAAGGTCCTGTTTGGAAATAATTTGGAAAAAATTAAGTTTTAAAAAACAAATGTGTAGAATGCTGCGTTAAAATGTTCCTCTTACACATACAGTACTTCCACTTCTTATATTTTGCAATAGTGTAGTTTTTGTTGCAAATTTTTACATGACAATGAAGCCTGGTGTATTTTATGCAGAATATACGACATGGTCCTGTAGATTTCTTTTACAGTAACTTAACACTCTGCAAAGCCAGCCGTGATCTAATTACACTTCTATGTTATCCTTCTTTCAATTCAGAATCTGGAGTAGGTCGTGTGTGTGTGTGTGTGTGTGTGTGTGTGTGTGTGTGTGTGTGTGTGTGTGTGTGTGTGTGTGTGTGTGTGTGTGTGTGTGTGTGTGTGTGTGTGTGTGTGTGTGTGTGTGTGTGTGCCTATATATGGGTGGCATAATAAGGATATTAACATCAAAGCTGATTAGCTGATCGGAGGAAGGAGAGTTACATTGCCAAGGAGTGTTACCTTGCGCAAGTGTGTTACATTAAAGGAGCGTTACATTGTGAAAGTGTTACTGTAGCCTATATTTTAAAGGAGTGTGACATTGTAAAAGGGGTGTTCCAATGCGTTACAGTTTCAGGTGCTCCCTCTCTCTCAATCTCTCTCTCTCTCTCTCTCTCTCTCTCTCTCTCTCTCTCTCTCTCTCTCTCTCTCTCACACACACACACACACACACACACACACACACACACACAGAAAATAGCACATGTGGAATAATTACAGTAATTAATTGCACAAAATGAATGACATACACTACGTGCACTGAGCGGTTGTAAAGCTTGCCAAACCAAACCATTGTTTGATAGCCAGATAATGCACGCCATTCTACCAGTGGAACACTGTAAAAGTCATTGAAAAGTGAACTACCGTAGGTAGTGCTACACTCCTATGACATAACACAGGACCTTCAATAATGCACTACGAATTGGTCATTGCCATTCTGGTAACAGCAAATGTATAATGCTGTGTCTTAACGGGTTAAGAATATGAGGATATACAGCATCCTGTTCTCCACAACCGACATCCTCTAGACAGGGCTGGATTAAGATGGTCTGGGGCCCCTAGGCTACAGGTTGCTGTGGGGCCCCCCAGAAGGCAAATTTCACGACAAATGTACACAGACAGTGTCATACAGTAATTACAAGCTAAACATTCAGGATAACATGTCTACCAACTGTACTCAACATAATGGATGCATTTTTCAATATTGCATCTTGTCACAATTCTACAATTTTTCACTTTTGGGCAATAAGGGCCCCCCTGGCAGGTGGGGGCCCTAGGCTGCAGCCATATCTAGCCTGTGCATTAATCCAGCCCTGCTTCTAGACACTGTGGGTGCTGAAGGAAAACACTGATGCTGTCTGTC
>NC_085874.1:20371191-20556191 GCF_034702125.1 Engraulis encrasicolus | reverse complement strand
CCTCAGGACCATAGCCCTCCCAATCTACCAGGTATTGGAGACCCCTGCCTCGACGTCGGGATTTGAGCAGGCGATGCACGGTGTAGACTGGCCCCCCCCTCAACAAGGCGAGGAGGAGGCGGCGGTGCAGCATTCGGAACCAGAGGACTTTCATGGACCGGCTTAAGTTTGGAGACATGGAATGTTGGGTGAACCTTCATAGACCTGGGCAGTCGGAGCCGGACAGCAGATGGGTTGATCACCTTCAGAATGGGAAACGGGCCAATGTAACTGGGCGCCAGCTTACGTGATTCCACACGAAGTGGCAGGTCCCGAGACGAGAGCCACACCTTTTGGCCCACTTGGTATTGGGGAGCCGGGATTCTTCGTCGGTTGGCCCCAATGGTGTAACTGGCAACAGACTTGAGAAGGGTAGTGCGTGCTCGGGACCAGATTCTGTGACAACGTCGAGCACAGGCAA
This sequence comes from Engraulis encrasicolus, assembly GCF_034702125.1. NCBI lineage: Eukaryota > Metazoa > Chordata > Actinopteri > Clupeiformes > Engraulidae > Engraulis > Engraulis encrasicolus. The sequence goes on along the minus strand of NC_085874.1, from coordinate 20,555,731 downwards.
GCGCAGATGGACAGGAGGCGTTTTTCTCTTGACTTTCGAACAGGGGCGGCTGATAGCCGAAGACACAGTGGAAGGGTGACAGACCAGTGGCGGAGCTCGGGAGGGTGTTAAGAACTGAACTGAACTCAACTGGAGACTAAGACACAAGGAGCAGGCACCAACACAGGTTTTGGGGTGAAATGAGCAGAGATTCTTTATTATTGTCAGGTGAGGCTTAAATAGAGGTCACATGACCTGGCCTCAATCACAGTTGTTAATTGAGAGCACTCAGTTAGTCTCTAGGCCCTCAACGAGCATCAATCAACACCCCCACTTGTTCTCACATTTACAACAAGAAAAACAAAAACAAAAACAAAGACATTTCAAGGAAAAACAAAAACATTGCAAAGAGCAAAATCACCTTTCAGTTCGGCAATCACCCAAACAGAGACCTGTAAAAGGCAAGAAGCTTCCCTTTTGTAGCTGGCTTTGTGAGTAGGTCAGCAACCATTAGATCTGTTGGGCAATATTCCAAAGACACATCACCATTGTTTACAGTAGATCTCACAAAATGGTATTTAATATCAATGTGCTTACATCTCTGCCGACTAACTGGATTCTTTGCCAACGCAATTGTCCCCTGATTATCTTCGTAGATCACTGGTATGTCATAATTACAGTCAAGGTGTTTAAGCATTTGAGACAGGTACAGACATTCCTGTGTAGTGGCAGCTAATGCCATGTACTCAGCCTCACATGTTGATAGCGCTACAGTTGGTTGCTTTTTGGTCTTCCAAGAAATCAAAGGACCATTCTTACATAGGCTAACACAATAACCAGATGTACTACGTCGGTCAATTGCATCTCCTGCCCAATCTGCATCACTGTAAGCCACCAACTGTAACCCATCATCATGTTTCCTGTAACACATCATCTTATCACTTGTGCCTTTCAGATATTTCAGTACGTGTTTCACAGTTGTCCACTGCTCTTCTGTTGGCGCACTGAAATATTGTGAAAGTTTGCTCACAACAAAACTCAAATCCGGTCTAGTGCATGAACTGAGATAGATTAGGCTACCCACTGCTTCTCTGTATTTCCTGGGGTCACTCATCTTTTCAGCACAATCACTGTAATTCAGCTTCGACTCACAAGGTGTCGACCTGGGTTTACAGTCTTGCATGTCAAACCTTTCCAGCAATTTATCAACATAACTTCGCTGTGACATAGTCACAACTCCATCACATTGGTCAAACGTGATACCCAGAAAATTCTTCAGTCGGCCCAAATCTTTCATCTGGAATTTTTCAGTAAGCATTTTCTTGACACTTTTCATTGCCCTCTCATCACTAGCAGCAATAACCAAATCATCAACCCATATCAGTACTATCACTTTGTCATGTTCGGTTTCTCTTTTGTAAACACAATTATCAGCTGGATTTTGTTCAAAGTTGTTTTCACAAAGATAATCATGCAACATTCTGTTCCAGTTTCGTCCTGATTGCTTTAACCCATACAATGATTTCTCCAATTTACACACCACTTTCTCATTTGTCTGAGTTTTTACGTCATAGCCTTCTGGCTGTTCCATGTAAATTTCATAATCAATCGGTGCATGTAGGTAGGCAGTTTTAACATCCATCTGATGGAGAATCAAATCTTCTTGAGCAGCTTTCTGCATCAACACTCTCACACTTGTAAGGTTAGCAGTAGGAGAAAAGGTTTCTCCATAATCTACACCCATCTCTTGACTGTACCCTTTGGCAACATACCGGGCCTTGTACTTGTCAGATCCATCAGCATTGGTTTTGATAGCATACACCCATCTACCCCCCACTGCCCTCTTGCCCTCAGGTAAAGTGGTCAGAGTAAATGTGTTGTTATCCTTCAATGATTTCATCTCCTCATCCATTGCATCAACCCACTCTTTTGAATTGGATGAAGTCACAGCTTCTCTGAATGTCTGGGGTACATTACACACCATCCTGTAGCAATAATCAATGCTGATCTGTGCATGATCACTCCGCTCACCATAAAAATCTGGCCTCCTTCTCTCTCTAACAGGATACCTCCTCTCTTCACTTAAGGTGTCTGAAGAATGTGGTTCTGCTTTCATCACAGGTGGCGGTGGACTTGTCTGGCTACTGTCTGGGATGTCAAGCAACTTTGGGTTGTCTGGGTCAGATCTGGTTGTGCTGTACTGCACACCAACATCATCGTCATCAGTCATGTCATCAGTCATCTCTCCATCAACACTGGACATAAACCTCACCAGTCTATGTTTTGTCACTCTTCTGTTGTCAGGATTATAGACCATATAGGCTGGGCTGTTCTTATCATAGCCCACGAAGATGCCTTTGTCAGACCTTGAGTCTAGCTTCTTCCTGTCCTGCCTATATGCATAACACACAGTACCAAATTTCTGCATTCTGGATAAATTTGGTCTCCTTCCTGTCAGCATGAAGTAAGGTGTCTGTTTGGTGCGGTTATTGAAACATCTATTTCTAATCACTGCTGCTGTCTGAACTGCATATGGCCATAACTCCTTCGGTAACTGGCTTTCCAAGAGCATGCATCTAGCCATGTCAAACAGCGTTCTCCAGTTGCGCTCAGCAGTGCCATTTTGGTGTGGCGAGTATGGTGCTGATGTTTCATGTCTAATTCGGTTTTGGCGAAGTAGTGTTTGGTAACCCTGTCCAGTAAACTCCGTACCATTATCAGATCTGATGCAGGCAACCTTCCCGTATGGGGCTATATCAGCTAGAAACCTTTGGGTTGCATCCACTGTATCACTTTTATTTTTCAGGAAGTACACGAACACAGCACTGGAATAATCATCAGTAAATGAAAGTGTGTACCTATACCCATCTTTAGACACTGGATCAATGGGACCGGCTAAGTCAGTATGTACCAACTCCAAAGCTGACTTGGCCCTCACATCAGGCTTCCTGTTCCTGCTCTGAGTGAATTTTCCCTCAACACACACTTCACATTGCAAAGACTTGGGTGTTTCACCCTTGATTGTCATACCATCAACCACACTCTGTAATTTCTGGACATCATTAAAGTTGCAGTGTCCCAAAATCTCATGCCACATCTTAAGGTCATGGCAAGTCATGCATTGATCATCACAGTCATTGTTCACAGGCACAGTAGGCAAATAGAACAACCTGTTATGTTCATGAATGAGAAAACGTGTACCGTCTTTGTACTGCAGAACATCTTCACCCTCCTTGAAGATCACCGTTGCCCCACTGGAAGTTGCAGCTCTCACAGAGAAAATGTCCTGGGGATAGGAAGGAATGTACAGCGCCTGCTTCAATGTAGCGCTGATGTGCCTTCCTTTGCTGTCCACCAGACACACTTCAGCTTCTCCTCTGCGCTCTGCGACCCCCTTACACCGTGTGCCGTCAGCCAGCTCCACACAGTGCGTCTCGGCCTGGAACCTTTCGTCGAAGCTCTTGAACCTGGCCAGGTCGGTGATGATGTGTGATGTTGCACCGGTGTCCACCATTAACCCCTTTCTGGTGACACCACTCCCTGGCCGACGATCACTGCTCTCCAGCATGAAGGCGAAGGTGTTGTCCGTCTCCTCGCTCACCCCTCGCGCATTGTCCTGCCGCTGCTGTCGCCGTCCTCCTCGCCATGTGGTACTCTTCCCCGGGCTGTACCGCTGTGGAACACGACACCGTCTTGCTATGTGCCCTCTCTGGCCGCAACGGTAGCATTCGATGTCACTGCTCTCCGTGCTCTGCACCCTTGCGCCCACTGGACCACTGGACTTCTTTGGATGTGACCGGGCCCCCATCACGTTGTCGTCAGGTGCAGCTGTGCGCATCCCCTCTGTGTTCTCATAGCTGCGCAACTTTGTCTTAAAATCAGCAAAACTGAGAGTCTCATCACTTTGGGTCACAAAAATGGAGAAGGGCTTGAAAGATTCAGGCAGTCCCTTCAGAACCATGGCAACTAATAGTCCATCACTTAACGTCTCTCCAGCACTCCTCAGTGCAGTGATTGAGGTCTCTGCACGTATGACATAATCAGTCACACTCTCAGTGCTTAACTTTTGCAGGGAGGTAAGTTCTGTGTACAGACTCACGATACGGGGCTTACCCGTGCCAGCATAATAGTCTCTCAGGATTTTAAGTGCTCCACGTCCATCATCTGCCGCCTCTCGCATGACCAGGGACAAACTTTTGTCATCGAGAAACTGGATCAGCTCAGCATATGCCTCTGCATTCTTTGCAGCATCTTCAGCCAGTGCAGCTGCTTCCGCACCAGCAGCAGGCCCTTGCAGAATTGTGTTCTTCAACTTCTGTATATGAAGATGGCCCAAAAACTTTGTCTCCCACAGTTCATAGTTCTTCTCATCTCCGTCGAACACCAACCGAGACCAACGAGAATTTGTTCTTTCACTCATTTTGCCAATGCTAGGACAAATTCAAACTATCATAAACTTAAGCGCAGGGCAGCGCATTCTGGGCCCATAACCTGTTAAGAACTGAACTGAACTCAACTGGAGACTAAGACACAAGGAGCAGGCACCAACACAGGTTTTGGGGTGAAATGAGCAGAGATTCTTTATTATTGTCAGGTGAGGCTTAAATAGAGGTCACATGACCTGGCCTCAATCACAGTTGTTAATTGAGAGCACTCAGTTAGTCTCTAGGCCCTCAACGAGCATCAATCAACAGAGGGAATTGTGGGCATATTCCACCCACAGCAGGTGTTGAGCCCACATCCGAGGGCTGTGCGAAACCATGCAGCGAAGGGATTTTTCCAGCTCTTGGTTGAGCCGCTCAGATTGCCCGTTAGACTGGGGGTGAAATCCCGATGTGAGACTCGCTGATGCCCCCAGTAGTCGGCAGAACTCCTTCCAGAAGGAAGACGCAAACTGTGGACCCCTGTCAGATACCACATCTTTTGGTAGTCCGTGAATCCGGAAGACCTTATCCAGAACTACCAATGCAGTTTCCTTGGCAGAGGGCAGTTTCGGAAGTGGGCCATTTTGCTAAATCTGTCCACGACTGTGAGAATGACAGTGTTTCCGTCAGATGAAGGGAGTCCGGTGACAAAATCCAGTGATATATGTGACCAGGGTCGCTTGGGCACTGGCAGGGGTTGCAGTAAACCAGCTGGGGGACGGTTGGTGGTCTTGTTCCTAATACAGGTATGGCAGGCCCTCACAAAGTCTTGAACATCTCTCATCAGTGATGGCCACCAGAATCGCTGGGAGAGCAGACGAATGGTGCGTGAGACACCAGGATGGCAAGCAAGATGGGAGCTATGACCCCACTGGATCACCTGAGACCTCAGATTTCCTGGAACAAATAGGCAGTCCGTGGGACAAGTGCTGGGGCCAGGCTGATCTCGGGCAGCTGCTTTAACCTGCTCCTCAATGCCCCAGGTCAGAGCAGCAACTACACAGGAGTTTGGGAGAATGGGCTTGGGGTCCTCTACTGGTGCTTCGGCCTTCTGGAACATACGGGAGAGTGCATCAGGCTTGACGTTGCGTGATCCAGGCCGGTAAGAGAGGATGAAATTGAACCGTGTGAAAAAGAGGGACCACCGGGACTGACGTGAGTTCAGCCTCCTGGCTGTTCGGATATATTCCAGGTTCTTGTGATCCGTCCAGACAAGAAATGGAACAGTTGAGCCCTCAAGCCAGTGACGCCATTCCTCCAGAGCAAGTTTCACAGCCAGCAGCTCACGGTTCCCAATGTCATAATTTTGTTCCGCTGGGGACAGCCTGCGAGAAAAGAAGGCACATGGATGTAGCTTTCCATCTGATGCTGCACGCTGGGAAAGTATTGCCCCGATCCCCACATCAGATGCATCCACTTCCACCACAAACTGTCGGTCAGGGTCAGGCATTTGGAGGATGGGGGCAGAAGTGAAGCGTGTCTTTAGTGTCTCGAATGCCTTGTCGGCTGCTGGATTCCACCTGAACTGCACCTTAGTGCTGGTGAGAGCAGTTAGGGGAGATGCGACTGCACTGTAATTTCGGACGAATCTCCTGTAAAAGTTGGCAAAACCTAAAAATTGTTGCAACTTTTTCCGATTCTCTGGTAAAGGCCAGGATGCGACTGCAGTCACCTTTTCAGGGTCCATCTGAATGCTCCCCTCTGCCACAATGTATCCTAGGAATGACATGGATCTGGCATGGAACTCACATTTCTCCGCCTTGACAAAAAGTGAGTTTTCAAGGAGACGGTGCAGGACTTGGTGGACGTGACCGATGTGTTCTGACATGGTTTTAGAAAAAATCAAGATGTCATCTAAATAAACAAATACAAAAACATTGAGCATGTCTCGCAGGATGTCATTCACCAGGGTTTGGAAGACTGCGGGGGCGTTAGTGAGGCCGAAAGGCATGACCAGGTACTCATAGTGTCCGGTTGGTGTATTGAATGCCGTCTTCCACTCATCGCCGTCCCTCATGCGCACCAGATGATAAGCGTTCCTAAGGTCCAGCTTAGTGAACACTGTGGCACCCTGGAGGAGCTCAAAGGCAGAAGACATGAGTGGCAGGGGGTAACGGTTTTTGACTGTTATGTCATTCAATCCACGGTAATCTATGCATGGGCGGAGTGAGCCGTCCTTCTTGCCAACAAAGAAGAATCCAGCTCCAGCAGGTGAGGATGATGGGCGGATTATCCCGGCAGCTAGGGAGTCAGTAATGTAGTCATCCATTGCCTTTCTCTCTGGTGCTGACAAGGAGTATAGACGACCCTTAGGTGGTGCGGTGCTGGGCAGAAGGTCAATGGCGCAGTCATATGGCCGGTGAGGAGGCAGAGAGGTGGCTTTGGACTTATTGAAAACTTCTCGGAGACTGTGATAGCAAGCAGGAACATTGGGAATGTCAGGGACAGGGCTGGCAGGCTTGGGGTTGGTGGGCAAGACAGCATCCTTCAAGCAAGTCTGGTGGCATCTCCTTCCCCATTCTCGTATCACTCCAGTCTCCCAGTCGAGTTGGGGGTTGTGTTGGCGCAGCCAAGGATAGCCCAGAATGAGAGGTTGACCTGGTGAATGTAGAAGGTAGAACTGGATGGACTCCCGGTGATTTCCAGACAGAAGCATGGTTACAGGGGCTGAAACGTGGGTCACCATGCCGAGTGGGTGTCCGTCCAGGGCACGTGCGGGAACAGGTGGGGATAAGTTGTGGCGTCCCACGCCCAGTTGCCGGGCAAGTTCTGTATCCATGATGTTGGCCTCTGCTCCGGAATCGACAAGGGCGGACAATGTATGGGTAGTGTTGGTTAGCAGGAGGCGGAGCTGGAGCATGGGCTTACGAATGGGGGGAGGCTGGAGACGTGTTGAGCTCACCCGGATCTCCCCTACACCTGATGAGCTCTGGCTTTTGCTGGGCAGGAAGCAACTCTGTGGTTCTCACCTCCACAGTATAGGCACAGGTTGGAAGTGAAGCGCCGCTGACGCTCTTCAGGAGTGAGGGTGGCTCGGCCTATCTCCATGGGCTCGGGCTGGCTAGACTGAGGAGTGACTGTGGAAGGCAGGAAGGCAGAAGGAGTGCTGCGACCACGGGTGGCTGACTGGTTCTGGCGTCCTCTCTCTCGCCTTCGGGTCTGAATCCGGCGGTCAATGCGGGCTGCGAGGTCAATGGCGGCATCCAGGGTGCTGGGAAGATCGTGGGAGACAAGCTCATCCTTGATGTAATCCGCCAGGCTCTGATAGAAGGCATCCACCACAGCTGCCATGTTCCAAGGGCTGCGGTTCACCTGGGTTCTGAAGTCGATTGAGTAGTCTGCCACGGTTCGGTTGCCTTGATGCATGGTCAGGAGCTCACGGGATGCTTCAGAACTCGAAGAGCCCAGGTCAAACACCTTAGTCATCTCAGCAGCAAACGCTTCGAAAGTGGCACAGGCTGGGGTTTTCCTCTCAAACTCAGCTGCTCCCCAGAGCCGAGCTCGACCGGTCAGGTGGGTGATTACATATCCAACTCTCGCTCCCTCTGTTGCAAAGGTCCGGGGTTGCAGTGAGAATTGGACCCTACAGCTTGTCAGGAATGCTCGCACCTGTTTTGGGTCGCCATCAAATCTTTCAGGGTTCCCGATCTTGGGTTCTGGAGCATTTGGAGAAGGTGATGTTTCAACTGGAGCTGGAGCATCGGATGGTGCAGCATTGGGTTCTGGTTGGGGCGGAGAAGACGGGGTTGTCAGGCTCGTGAGTTTCTCTATCACCTGGGTCAGCTGCTGTTGTTGTTGCTGGAGTTGCTGTTGGTGCTGCTGGCCTAGCTGGATCAAGGACGCGATGTCGCCTGTCAATCGGGTGACTTCTCCCTCAGCACGTTCAAGACGGTCCATGGCATTGGGTTCGTGCGCTGGTTGCATGATGGTCAGTTCGTACTGTCAGGTACGAGGCAGGACAACCAGATGCGAGTCACGAACACCAAGTGTTCCTTTATTGAAGGGAAAAGGGGAGGGGAGAAGAGTTCTGTGTTCAGAGTTCAGGGTTCGGGGTGTGTCAGAGGTTACCGGGGTTCCAGGGGTTCCAGGGGTTCCAGGGAGATCCAGGGGTCACCAGGGTTACAGGGGTTACCAGGGTTCCAGGGGGATCCAGGGAGTTCCAGGGGTCACCAGGGTTACAGGGGTTACAGTGAGACCAATTGAGTTTCAGGGGTCACCAGGGTTACAGGGGTTCCAGGGGTTCCAGATTCTGAGTGTGTGTTCCCCCAGGAGTAGAGCACGATCTGGAGGGCTGGAGGATCCGTGGAGTCCTGGGGGGGGGGAACACACACAACAGAGCAGGTCAAGGGAGGCAGCAGTACAGTTCAGGGAATATCCAAAATCGTAATCGTATGAGAGAAGGCTGGTCAGATTTACCGGGAGTAAGACGTAGTTGGAGAATCGCTGGATGAAGGCAGGTCAAGATCCGGGGCAGGAGAGAATTCGTGGTCAGGTCAGGCAAGGTTCAGTAGCAGAGATCAGTCTTCAAAGTAGTCGGCCAGCAGGAACAGTGTTGCTTCACAGACGAACTGACACTGAGTGTGTGGAGACCTGGGTTTAAATACTCACACAAAAGGCAGCAGGTGACAAGGAACAGGTGGCAGAGTTAATGAGCACTGATCAATTGAGCTTCCTGATTGGCTAGAGGGTGATAGAGAGTTAGAGTGTGATTGAGAGTTGGAGTGTGAGAAGGCGTGACAGCTGGCAGTATGTGGTGGAAAGTTACCCAATTAGTGGCGCATGGAGCAGACTCGTGACACCGGGTGGTGAATGAAGAACAGTCCCCCAAAAGTTGTTGTGGCCAGGCTGACAGCGGAGAAACTTAATTGATTTCTCCACGGAGGAGGGGCGTCAGCACAACGCGAGGCCACAAGCACAAGTGAAGGACGGGAGCCCGCATATTGGAATGCACCCTCTGCATCTCATATACCTCAACGACACCAGAGATAGTCTAACAGGAGATTAAACACTTCAGAGAGCGCCCATAGGAATGAACGGGGGAAATTGGCTACGCTAATATGGCGCGTGCGTGCATATATCTGACCTGTCCGGCAACAAGAGCCAATTGCTTGCTGAGCTGCACTGTCATTTATCAAATCATCTCGCCGCCTTGACGCTTGCGCTTTTACGATATCTCAAACCTAATCAGTATGCCCTCAGAATATGCTTCCGCTGGTCGGTTGCTGATGACATGTGCGGTTCACATCCGGTAACTACACTTCTGATTTTTCAACAGAGTCCGCGGACACTTGATCCGCGGCGCAGAACGTGTCCCGTGAAATTCCGCGCATGAGCAGTTCAACACATCAGTAAGAAAATTATGATTTACAGCGTTGCTTTCATATATACGGCCAATCTGAGATTTTTTTTGAGCCATTGTGAACTAGTTTTCATTGTGATTCCAACCATATGGGTTGTGGGTTGCTCCTTTGTTCCATTTCTGTAATCATTCATTTTAGCCCAAACATATCCCCCTCTTCTGGTTTTCCGACAAATCGGGTCTTACTAATCTGAATTAGAAGCCCGACGCGTAGCCAATATGGCCGCCGAGTGTTCTATCTCCCCTTGGCAACAGTATCTCTGACGACACTCATTCACTTCTTCTACAGTGGAACCACCTGTGCATGTTGACATCTGCTCTCCACTGCCACCCACTGGTCTGTTGCATTAGTGAGATTATGGAACAGCTTGTAGACAGAGCGTGGTCTTGAAAAGATCACATAGACCAGGGGTGTCAAACATACCGCATCCGGCCCGCCAGAGGGTTCAATCCGGCCCGAATGTTTAAATTTTTTGTTTTGCTTTTTCAAAGAAATATCCGAAATGCGCAATTATGCCACTGGGTGCAAAATCGAGACCTGCATGACATTAAGTCAAGTCAAGTCAAGTTTATTGTCAATTTCTTTTCATGCACTGGTCATACAAAGAATTTGAAATTGCGTTTCTTGCTCTCCCATGCAGACATAGACTAATCTAGGTAAGGACATAGACAGTATAGACATAGACAGTACTCATACATGGACATAGACAGTATGGACGTAGACATTGCTCATACAGACATTTAAAGTGCAAGACTGGACAACAGAAGACTTGTAGAGAACATACATTAAGAGGAGGTATTTTGTTGTGCTTTTTCTAAAAGTCCTTTATAGCGTTCTGACATAGTAATAGTAGCATTTGAAGAAAATAAATAATAATAAAAAAAAAAAAGGTTTATTAAATACACCAGCAGCAGTATGTGTGTGTGTGTGTGTGTTTGTATGTGTTTTTTGTGTGTTGGTCAGAGGGGGTTCAAATAGTGTGTGTCTGCTCCATGCACTGGATTCCACTGATCAGACCGCAGACTCAATCACTGACATATTATGTGTAGCATGTTTCATTGCTGCCCAATTATTTGGATTAACAGTAAGCAATGAAAAAGCATGTTGGCCTGGCGAAAGCATCCTTGCTCGGTTCGCTCACTGTTTAGCCAATCAGCAAACAGTTGAGAGTGGTGACGCAGAACTCACCCGCAAAGTCTGTTACTGATTGGTTAAGGTAACACTATATGCTTTTGCGACACTATATCGTACCAGTCACGCTAATAAAGCACAATATGGGTTTTAATTTGTATTCCAATGAATTTGAACTCCAATGAATTTAAATGGCAGAGTAAGATCAGACCATCTCCCACCCTCCACGGAGACGGATTCCTTTTAGTTTTCGCCAAACTGTTTGACGGAGTCAACAGTCGGCTTTCGTCCAGGCTAGAGGTGACAGAAGTAAAAGTTTAAAAAAAAAAAGAAACACAGGAAATGGGATCTGTGTGCGAAACTTAAGTTGTTGGGATCAGAAGTATAGGCTAGTAGTCTGGTGTGAGTTTCTCAAAAGAGAAGTTGTTAGCCTGTTAGCAACTTCGGTAGTTGCCAATGGGAAAATGCATTGAAAACAACAAAGTAGCTAATGTAGTAAGAAAGTTGAGAAATTCACCCCTGGTGTGTTTTTGGTGTGCCAGTCCCAAAGCCGCCAGAGAAAGTCACATTTCCAAATGTTGGTGTTTTGAGTCAATAATCTGAATTTTACACAGACCAAAGGCATGCAGGAAAAATGGTTTGGCTTGTATTGTAAATGCAAGACAGCATTCTCTCTCTCTCTCTCTCTCTCTCTCTCTCTCTCTCTCTCTCTCTCTCTCTCTCTCTCTCTCTCTCTCTCTCTCTCTCTCTCTCTCTCTCGCTCCTCTCCCAGACATGTGAAGAGTCGTGCATGTTCAGTGACTCAGTCACCGCAGCCTTTCCCCACAGACATCTACCTCTGAAAAAGGGATAGTGAGTGAGAGAGAGAGAGAGAGGGGGGGGGGGTGGTGGCGATATTCCTCTAATCATGAAAATAAAGTAACAAGAAGCAAATGTCCTCTCCTGGTCCATGGTAGCTAGGAAGCTCGCATAGGCAATTACATAGAGAACATTTTGTGGTGGTGAACTTCCAGTTTTGTCCTTTTGTGTTTTTTTCGTTTATAAACAGCAAATTAGTGTGGAAAACAAAAGAACGACACTTAAGTATTTTAAATAGGCCACAGTGGCCTATAAAGCCAATCTCTTTCTCTCTCCCTCTCCTCTCTGTCTCTCTCTCACACTAACACACACACACACACACACACACACACACACACACACACACACACACACACACACACACACACACACACACACACACACACACACACACACACACACACACACACACACACACACACACACACACACACACACACGCTTGATATCTGCCTCCAGGCCATGTCCAGGCCAGAGGTAGTGCTGACACACAGGTGGTGTTATGGGGTCAAAGGTCATGGGAGCAGAGCAGTGAGGCCTGGCCGGCCGTCAGGGCAGGGCCGGTCGTCAGGGGGGCTTAGCTCTAACGCGGCCTGACACCAACGCAGCTCTGCTCTGCTGAGAGGCTTACTCTTACAACACTCTAGAAACTTCCGCCTCACCACCGTCACAGAGAGAGAGAGAGAGAGAGAGAGAGAGAGAGAGAGAGAGAGAGAGAGAGGGAGAAAGAGAGAGAGAGAGAGAGAGAGAGAGAGAGAGAGAGAGAGAGAGAGAGAGAGAGAGAGAGAGAGAGAGAGAGAGAGAGAGAGAGAGAGAGAGGCTAAGAAAGACATACACACAGAGGCTTAGCCTCTCTACAAGGCCCCATTCAGACACATGAGGGACGGACATAAGGAACAGCACAAATTGCTAATCACCTCCCAGACGGACATTATATGAGTAGAGTAAAGAGAGAGACAGGCAGATAGACAGTATGTGAGTGGAAAGAGAGACAGACAAACAGAGACGCAGATAGACAGACAGACAGTATATGAATATAAAGACAGAAAGGCATGCAGACAGTATACGTTGGAAGAGAGGCAGGTAGATAGGCGAGCAGGTAGACAGCAATATGAGTAGGAAGAGACAGGCAGACAGACAGAGAGACGCGGCCTGCCGAAGAGTGTTAGGAGCAGGGTGTGTGTGTGTGTGTGTGTGTGTGTGTGTATGTGTGTGTGTGTGTGTGTGTGTGTGTGTGAATTGTATCTGTGTGTGTGTGTGTGTATGTTTTGAGTTAGTGCAGGTTGAAAGTTCAGTCACAGATGTAGTAGTGCAGGTGGAATGTTCCAACAAGGAATGTTGTTAACCCAATGGTCCTCTCTCTCACACTGTATATGTAGTAGGCTAAAGTGCACATCCCACTTCTATTATAAATGGTGAATTTGTACTGTGACAGGCATTTGATGAAGCTCATATCATCATATAATAATAATATATAATAAGAATACTTCTTATTATTGTATTGGTATTGGTTATAATTAAACAATAAATATAACTGTATTTGTATTGGTTCGTATTGAGCTGAAACAGGAAACGGGATATTAAAATGCGTTAAAATGCAGCAGGGCAGCTGACAGCTTTGGCCAGGCCCAGGACAAATTTATCTGAAAGGGCCACCATTTCAATACATGTAAAGTACTGTGGACCCGATTTTGGGCCTCCTCTCTCCCTGGGCCTGGGACAACTGACTCGTTTGTCCCCCGGCTTCCCTGATTAGGAGTTTAGGACAGTACAAAGAGTTTGGACCAGAAGTGCAGAGGGACAGAGGCAGATTATGGAACAGAATAGCACAAGCTTCCGTAACCAAGACAGCCAGGATAGAGAGATATATTTATTCATATTTTATAATATGTTTCTATCTTACATTCATATATTATATTTATTGATTTATAAGTGTTTTTTTGTGCTTTTGGGGGTAGGGGTGGGAAATAGCCCAGGCCGGACTTGAACCCTGGTCTGTGTGGTACTGGTCCACTGGACTCGATGCATATGGTACGGATGCAGGCTGGACTCAAGCCTGGGTACCTATGCATATGGTACGGATGCAAGCTGGACTCAAGCCTGGGTACCTATGCATATGGTACGGATGCAGGCTGGACTCGAGGGTGGGTACCTATGCATATGGTACGGATGCAGGCTGGACTCGAGGGTGGGTACCTACGTATGCATATGCTACAGGTGAAGGCTGGACTCAAGCCTGCCTACCTATGCATATGGTACAGGTGAAGGCTGGACTCGAGGGTGGGTACCTATGCATATGGTAGGCCTACGGGTGCAGGCTGAACTCGAGGGTGTGTCCCCACTGGTCACTAGAGGGTGACATTTTTCAGGAATTCCCGTGGGTCACAGGATTGCCATGGAATGGGAGTCAAACGTTTTATCAATTCCGTGATTGGGATGGGACAGGAATGAACAATGAATATGAGCGGGCAGGATCAGGAATAATAGTGAATGGGAGGGGCAGGAGCTGGAATGTCAAAAATAGATGAGGTGATTTTAATCTACAATGCTGTGCGAAAGCCTGCCAACCCCTCCTCTTAGTAATACAAAATTAAATAGACTAATGCCCCCCCAATGGCCCAATGGCAGCTAAGCACCGCCCAGAAGTCATGCCCATCTAGAAGACCACAACTGTTAACCGTTAACCTTTTACTGTAGTAACCATGGTATGTCATGGTTACTCTAATAGCGCATTCAGGCTGACTGAGAACCGTGCTGGAGCCCGTTCGCGAACCAGCCGTCGTGTTCACGCCACAGATATTTGCGTTCGCGAACCGGAAAATTGGTTCGCAATGCGAACCGCAAAATACTAGGTTTTTCTCTGCGAACCGTGACAACAGCGTGGCCGTCAGCAGGTTCATCCGGGTAACACAGTCACGTGCGGAAAAAGTTCAGAGCCCGGTATGAACACTGGCGGTTCGCAGACAAACACTTCAGTGCCGAACGTAACTGGTGCGAGCACCGACACCGGCTCCGTTCTGGTCGGCCTGAAAGCCCTATAAGTACTCTGAACCAACCATAGTATTGTTATGACTTATACATTTATACATGACTTAGGCCTACATATTTTTGGGGGGTAATCATGAAAACCGTGGCCTTTGTTACAATACTGAGAATCTTTGATTCAGCCTCCTCTAACACCTATATTTCAGACCAGAGCAGAGAAGTGGTTGCCTGGTTACCACCAGACCTAATCACAAGTGAGATTTCAGATCAAAACGATTGTGTAGAACTAAAGGCAGTATGGGAGTTCCCAGGCTAGGGAAGTGGGTCAGAACGGAGGCGTTTTTTTACCGGCAGTGGCGAAAATACATGGAAACAGATCTGTCCTTCCACACCAAACTGTCCCATCGATGGGCCCATCTGCAATAGATGCTACCACTACTAGCTCATGATAGACCAAACTTGCATTATTACATTACATTACACTTAGCTGACTTAACCCCTTGAAAGACCAACGTTCTAAGGGACTCACTAGTTTCACGCTGTCTCGTCCCTGAGGGCTGTACTCTATATGCTAGGCCACATCAATCCTTGCCAGAGGTGCATCTTGCCACCAGGCAAGGCAGCCGCTTGGGGCCCCCAAGCCCCTACATAGTGAATAACAGGCCACATTTTACCACAGTAGCGGCGATTTTGGTTCAAATGCTCTTTTTTTGCATTTTCCCTTGGGGCCCCACCTGACCCTAGAATCACCCCTGATCCCTGCCAATAATAGTGCACATTTAGACAAGACGCATTACATTTACGCAGAGCAACCTTTGTAGATGTGGCTGCAAAACGGAATTTGAGGCAGCATCATATCCCCACATCACACTAAATTAGGACAACCGTATCTCTGTCATTTCGTGAAGTATTCACGAAAAAAATAACTTTAAAATTCGTGGTGCATTCACGTTATTGCTCGTTTTTCGTGGTTGGGCCACGATTCCGCTGCCTATTCATTTGAATTGCCCGACTGCTGCCTAGCGACCCACTAGTTTGACGCCCTTTCGGTACCGTCACATGGTAATCAAACATTTCAAACAAGCAATTTAGGGTTAGGGTTAGGTTTAGGGTTAAGGTTAGGGTTAGGGTTAGGTTTAGGGTTAAGTAGGGTTAAGGTTAGGGTTAGGGTTAGGTTTAGGGTTAGGGTTAGGTTTAGGTTTAAGGTCGTATGACATAAGGCGTAAGTACCGAAAGGGCGTCGAA
The DNA here is from genome assembly GCF_034702125.1 of Engraulis encrasicolus. Lineage (NCBI taxonomy): Eukaryota > Metazoa > Chordata > Actinopteri > Clupeiformes > Engraulidae > Engraulis > Engraulis encrasicolus. The sequence continues at coordinate 20,539,749 of NC_085874.1, read as the reverse complement.
TTAGTGAGTCCTGAGTGTATCAGCAGTGTTCTGTCAGCACCCCCTCCCCGCCCCTGATGAATAGGCAGCGGAAGCGTGGCCCAACCACGTAAAACGGCCAATAACGTGAATGCACCACGAATTTTAAAGTTTTTTTTTTTCGTGAATACTTCATGAAATGACAGAGATAGGGCTGATTAGGAGCATGTGAGATACTCATGAACGGCTATCCGGGTACTTTGCTCATAAATGTCTCATTAACTTACATGCTACATAGGCTAGCTTAAATGAACACAATCCATGCTTCAGCCACGGCTGTTTGGCTATATTATTTGAACAGCCGGCAACACAACACGTTTTCGGCATGTTGAGCGTGGACAACGCTAGTCTACAGGTCCTTGTCTTTCATTTATTCTTTCTCAACATCATCAATTGACTGTTTTGGCTCTTTTCCCCCATAAATGGACGTAACGCACATGGAAAACGTCACACCGTTCATGAGTATACTGCTATGCATAGGCCTACACCAAGCTCTAACCACGAGGCCACACCTATCCCTGCCTGGCAGCTTGGCTCTGTCACTTTGCCCTGCAGGTGTCACCAGACTGCCTTCAGACCTTTATCCCATTTCCCTCTTTAGCCTACTGCACTTCCTTCTCAATGACTGTGGGTCTTTCTCAAAACCTAGGATAGTGTCCTTCCAAGTGTATCAGCCTAATTAGTCACACCCAGTGATTGGATACTCATTGGTGAACTCTACAGAATACCCAATCACTGGGTGTGACTAATAAAGAGTATGCAATCACTGGGTGTGACTAATTAGGCTGATACACTTGGAAGGACACTGTCCTAGGTTTTGAGAAAGACCCAGTATCTCAAAGTCAAGGATCCTGGCTTTGCTAGGACGTGAAACGCCCAGTGATTGGACACTCTTTGGTGAACTCTGCAGAGTATCCAATCACTTGGCGTTTCACGTCTTAGCAAGGCTAGGATCCTTGGCTTTGAGATACAACCAATGTCCCTACCTATCACCACACTCATGCTTTGCTCTGGACCTATGAGAGGGTTTATTGGATTTCATAAAGCCTTATTTTTACAGATAGAGTGTAACTTTATTTTTATTTTTTTAAATATGTGCTACCCATTCACAAATTTGTCTGTTCTTGAATACTATAGTAGTACATGGATATGAACTGATCTGACCAACGTGCTGCAGACAAAGATGTCTATTTCTAGTAATTCAAAATGGCGGTCATGGTGGTCACCTAGACAGCCCTTGCTTGAGGGTGCTTCAGCCATAGATAGAAGTGTAGGAAGAGTTAAGGGTTCAAACTTACAACCCTCTGAACTTAGGACTGCTTGCCTCACCATTAGGACCCAGCAGTGCATGATAAAAAAGAAAAAGAAAGAAAAGAAAGCCCACCTGGGAAACTCCAACTCCCATTGTCATTGTGACACAGCACTCCACAGCACACAAGTGAACACTGCACACTGCAAAGTTGCATTTATGCCTCACCCGTGCAAGAGGCAGCCCTGAAAGGGAGCAGTGCGGCGGGACGGTACCATGCTCAGGGTACCTCAGTCATGGAGGAGGATGGGGGAGAGCACTGGTTAATTATTCCCCAACCTGGCGGATCAGGAGTTGAACCGGCAACCTTTGGGCTATAAGTCTGACACCCTAACCGCTTACCCATGACTGGCCTAGTAGATCGCAAAGTGGATCTTATCTACTTTTGCTTGTGGAGTAAGTAGATCGTGTCGTGGACATGGAGAACAGAGATCAAGGGCGGGTCATGGTGTTTTGGCTCTGTACAGCTGGGAGCTGGACAGCTTGGCGTCATAGACGGGATTGCCCCTCTGATCCTACTGTAGAGTACTTACCTGAAGACCTCCAAGATTTCCCTTTCGACATAGCAGCAGGGCATTCTGTGTGGCGTGGTGTCGGCAGGGCTCTAAATTAACACCAGACAACCGGCCAAATGCTGATGAAATTTCAATTTGTCTGGTAGAAAAGACCAACTTACTAGCCACTTTGACCCATTAGTGAGTGTGTGTTTGGCTAGTAAGATTAACATCTACTGGCCACTTTGGCTGGCGATGAAAAAAGTAAAGTTTAGAGCCCTGGCCTGTGTCAGTGTTGTGTAGTGTAGATTAGAGTAGATTAAGTATTAGGGATGTGCAAAAAAATGTCGTGATCCATATTTTCAAGATATACGGCATCGATTTATGACAGGGTATCGCGATGCTTATTTTTACGATACATCATTTCATGACAATTGTTTAATATTTAATAATAATAATAATAAAATAGAATTTGCCATTGGTTTATTTTGTTCAGTTGAGAGTAGGTAATATTTATTTTGTAATGGAAGCTCTCTCCCAGATGCTAAAATGTTTGAATGAAATAAATTGACTTATGAATGCTACACAGCAACTGACAAATAAGCTGAATTTGTACACACATACTGAAGTAATTATTGAATCGCAATGCATTGCAATGGATCGCAATGCATGGGGCATGTTTATCATGATGCACATTGAATTGTGAGCCCTTTGCCTATCAGTATTATCAAAGATTTTCAATATGGTTACCAACATCAAGCGGATTACGCGTCACCAGTGCAACGAAGTGGGATCAAGCTTGAGATCAAGCCCAGACTCCTAAATGGGTGTGACTTACTCATTGAACTCCATTCATTCTTCTAACCTCCTAGTCTCCTTAACGGACATGGTAGGCATCTAATAACAGCTTAAAAGAACATACGTCATGGATTCTGGAAAAAAAAAAAATCTTACAAAATGTCATATAGTGTTCTATTGTGTTGTGTCGTGTAGCATATATCGCACGTCAGCAGTTGACAAGAAATGTAGAGCTGACGCTATATGATGTGTGGACCATGGCTAATGCCACATTATGTAAGGGGACACACTCTCTCTCTCTTGCTCTCTCTCTCTCTCTCTCTCTCTCTCTCTCTCTCTCTCTCTCTCTCTCTCTCTCTCTCTCTCTCTCTCTCTCTGCCTGTAGATTGCTATTTATCCAGGTTGTGTTGTTATCCGTTGGTTATCTGAAGGATTCAAGTTGTGAGTAACTGATCTTCTTGGGGCTTCATATTTTTGACATGCTAGCAAAGGTTTGTTTAAATCTGCTCTGATGGTTTCCCTTCTGAAAACACTGAAGGTTTTTTTTAAGAGGCTTCTCTCTCTCTCTCTCTCTATTTCTTTCTCTCTCTCTCTCTCTCTCTCTCTCTCTCTCTCTCTCTCTCTCTCTCTCTCTCTCTCTCTCTATCCATAGGTTACCCAGCTTCATACATTTAAAGCCTATTCAATATACAGTGTATTTTAAGCACTACTTGGGCTCGTAGTTTTACAAAGTTGCAGTCTCCTCCCTGTTGGCGAATAAATTCTGTCTAATGAGAAGGTAAGGGTTAGGTTGCTGTGCAGGAACTAGCCAACAAGTTTCAAAATGGCGACAATTAACTCCTAGTGTTTACAGCCTATAAAACAAGCTGTTCCAGTAACTCCTCACAGGAAAGTTATGACCGCAGAGTTGCTACTTGTAATGTTTATTGGTGTGTTGTGTTGATGTTTACTGGTGTAATATTTTCAAATGAGAGTGCAGTGTGCAGTCTTTTGTGTATTTCATCCATTGAGGATTGAAGCACAGATGCAGAGATGTACAGATGTTCTCTTGCATCATGCATGCACAGTGTTGCCAGATGTGTCTGAGCAAATCCAGCCCAAAAGGTTCTCAAAAACCGCCAAATTCCGCTAAATTCAGCTAAATTCCGCCCAATTTTAACAAATTGCATTGATTTCTATGGGCACAAAACTGCCAAAAAACCCGCCAAATTGCCAATTTTTCCTGTTTTTACCCGCAGAATGCCATCTCAAGTAGCCCAATTGGCGGGTAATCGCCCAATCTGGCAACACTGTGCATGCATTGTGTCATGAATAGTGGCAATGATAAACATACAGTATTTCCATGTGTGTTATGATGTGAATTGTGGACAGTGGTGTAGTCTACTTATCCATGGTGGGTATACTGTATATTTGAGCATTTTTTGAAGTGGGTATACTGTATATATTTGTGCTATTCAAAACAATGGATCAATCAATTTTAAGTGAGTATAAATCCCTGAAATTTAGAGGTGGGTATACTCCGTATGCCCGCGTTCTACGTAGACTACACCACTGATTGTGGATAATAAACAGACCCCCTGGCCTTAGCCCCTTAGCGCAGAGCCGGTTATAACCTTACTGTCACCGAAATTGTAATGGCTATGTCCTCATCTATTATTTAAGGCTCACAGCAATGTCATAGCAATGTTGTCAAGATGTAGAGAGAGAGAGGGTCTGAGGCACTCTGAAGTCCGTACTGAAGTCCTTACATGTACAAATAAAGGACTTTCAAAACGCAATTCAGAGTGCCTCTTTCCCTCCCTCTCTCTACTTCAAGTTTGCAATTTTGGATACCAATGAGCACCTGAAGGTTTTTACGTAATTACCCCACAGACGCAACTCATCCCCTCTCTCTTTCCCTATGTTGTTGCAGTTGAGTATTTTCAGCAAATAGTGAATAGGCCCGCCGTGGACCCCTTCTGCACTAAGAGGCTACATCAAAACCTTGAGGAGTGTGTGTCATGTCAAATGTCGAAGACGCTTTGTGTTGTATAAATACCCCCACCCCCACCCCCCATTTCTATTGAGAGGGCATAGCAGGGGTGAACCCAAACTCTGCTAAAGGCCCTGTACTTGTGGCTACCAGTTGAACACCGCAAAAACGTTCCCACATCAAAAACTGCTGCGCGTGGGTGTGTATACTTAACTACTAAAATGTTCTATCTGGCACACACACACACACACACACACACACACACACACACACACACACACACACACACACACACACACACACACACACACAGAATGAGGGGGAGAGAGAGAGAGAGAGAAGAAAAAGGAAAACGAGAGAAAGATGGCCACTAAAATCTGTCATAAAATATTAACAGGATTGCTGTACACCCTCCAAGCAACGTGTTTGAATTGTGAGAACTCGGTGTAAACCCCTTCACCCTCATTAAATTCTAATGAGGTGGGAGTTGGGACTTTGGGACTGATTCTAAGTCACTAGTGACCTCCCTCTCTCTCTCTCTCTCTCTCTCTCTCTCTCTCTCTCTCTCTCTCTCTCTCTCTCTCCATCTATAGTTTACCCATATAGCTTTATACATACATGGGTAGATGACGGATAGGCAGCAAAAAACATTTTTTTCACAAAACATTGTTTATGAGGGAAAAAAGTATATGTCTACGTAATGCAGCAATTAATCTTTCAAAAAATCCAAGTGGTCACAATGTTGGTCTATTCATTGATTATTTATTTACGTTGATAAAGCAATTTGCTGAAAATATGTCCTTTAGTGTGACGTTAAGAAATAAATATATTAAGTAATGTAGAAATGGCTTGATGGAGTTTTATGAACATTGTTACACTCTTCATATTTATTGCAATTTTTTAAAGTCTTAATTTAATGAGAAATTACCATTTAAGTATTTTTTCCCATTAGATGTGAGATTATTAGAAACCTTCGAGGAAAAACAGGGATATCTTTCTTTTAAATGTTCAAAATTGTCCAAATTTATACTAACTTTTCAGGGACGATAATTTGTTCTTCCCTAATGCAATATTCAGTGTTTATCAAACATATTGTTTAGCTCAAACAAATATTTGAGCGTTTAAAACATGTCACACCGTAGGACATTCATGTCACGCTAAAGGACAGAAATGCAAAACTGAGCCAGAAACAAATATATCAACATGATTATTTTGTCTTTTGATCATAATATAATGTTGTAGTCAATATGGACCTACACTTTACACTTATAAGTCTTTGAATCGTCGATTATCAGCCTAATGTAACTCTTAATGACAGCCATGCGGTCATTGAATGTAACCTGCAGAGGTCATAAGACTCATACTGAAGAGTGACCTTGGCATGACCATCACACTTTTGTAGGTATGCTATGACTGTCACACCATTGAACCTGTAGAGTGTAGTGGCCAGTGCCTGTTTGGTATCTCAAGCTGGACAGCACATTTATGCTGTATATAGAGCTCTCCACAGCATACTTTATTCATCTATACTCCTCTATATACTCTCTCACTGATCTTTCCTTCACTGTTACCGTTATATTTTATGGTTTTAAAGCACCATTAATGACATTTTATATCATTTGACAGTATCTAAAATCAACAGCAAATATTCATCAACAATGCATCAAAGTATAAATTCCAAAGGCCAATAAAGGAATAAGTAATTTGAATACACAATATTTATCTAGTCAAACAACAAAACAAAAAATATGTACTACCAGTTGTTTTAAAAGCTATTTCTCAAATATCTAGTCCATTGGTGTGACCTGTTTGTCCTTTGGTGTGATACTCCAAAGTGTCACACCATAGGACTTTTACCATCACACCATAGGAGTTTTACCATCACACCATAGGACTTTTGAGCTTTTGAGTTAATTTAAAGCCATGTCGTTGCCAACTGAAATACAATTTCACCTTTAGTAAGATGCATTTTCATACATCTACATAAGAAAAAAATATGAAAAATATACACTATTTTCAAAATGTATTTTATGGCTGTCACACCAAAGGACTACAAAACTAATACATCTTGTGGTAGCAAAACATAATTGATTGACTGAAGAACTCTGAGAGAAAAATCTAAAATCCACCCTTGTCATTGGCTTCTTAAGGGTCTAAAGTCACAATTTATGTAACGCTGGAGCTTCAACAATAGATAATTATCCACAGAATTAACCAAAAAAATGATGTCACACCACAGGACATTATTTTCTGTGACAAAGTTTCATAAGTCCATACGGTCTCAGATAAACAGGAAAAAAATTAAGCATTGCCACTTGCTAAAATAGACACCTTGAAAAACATGCCAGGGTTGTTTAGACAAATGACTGAGCTTTGATTATTTATTTAAAAATGTTTTAATATGGAGAACCAGGCTTGCCTCAGTCACACCATAGGACAAATGTGACATTTGACTCAAAATTAAGTATACTTATTTAAGCTCTGGATTTATTACACATTACTTTTTCACAACAACGACATTAGTTGAATCATTTAAAGCATTGACAATTTTGAAAGCATGAATTTACTTAATTTTAAGAGCCTGCAACAGCAAAATTCACACGTCACGTCATCTACCCATATACAGTATATACTGTAGCCTATATATACAGTAGGCCTATACATGCTGCATAAACAGGGCTCTAAATTAACTTTTTTCATCACCAGCCAAAATGGCTAGTATACTGATCTAGCAAACACACTCATTAATGGGTCAAAGTGGCTAGGAAGTTGGTCTTTTCTGAAAGCCAAACCGAAATTTCACCAACAGTTGGGTGCTTGGCTAGTGTTCATTTAGAGCCCCTGTATATAATACGGGTCAGTGACGTTTCAGCAATAGTACATGTCAGGGTGGCACAACCATTGTCATTCATTCATTTTATTTATTGTTTATTTAGCAGGGACAGTGCACAGTATACAATTGAGCCAGATTACAGCCACAAGGCTAATTTTCATCTGTAGTCCCTGGACAGGAATTGGTGTTAAGATTAAAAAAAACAAATAGGATTAAAATTAATAATAATTTGACAATACAATTAAAAGGTGCCCATGTGCAAATATAGGCCCACAATATTACATGGCCAAGAAGGCATATCTAGTTAAAATAATACACCACAGAAACAAAAAAAACAAGATAAAACCACAGCCAGTGCCACTATTGTGGATTTTGTCTTGCTTGTTTGTTTTAATGAACTTAGAAGCATATTCATAGCAACAACCAATTCCTAATTAATTTATGGGCATTACATGTCGTTACTCATACTCCACCTGCTGTCCGAGTCCAAAAACACGTCTTCCACCCATATACTGTGTATGCTGGCCCGCAGACAGGGGGGGACATGGAGGGTATGTTGTCCTGGGCCCAGGGAGATAGGGGCCCAGAATTGGGTTCCCATTACATTGCATGTATTGGGTTGGGGGCCCTTTCAGGTGACTTTGTCCTGGGCCCGGAAAAAGCTGCCAGTGGCCCTGTACAAATGTATGTGTGTGTGTTGGGGGGTCACACCATTCCTATGCAGAACAAGTGTAACTAGAAGCACTCAGAGAGCACAGACTTCCGCCAAGGAAGCTGCTTAATAGAACATTTGACTATGTTACACCCTAAGTCTTTCTGCCTTGTTTTTGTGGAGTACCCACAATTCAATTTCTGGTCACTAGGGGCCTCCAGCAATGGTGAAGAATCTTTTAAAAAGTCCTGGTTCCAGTTCGTGATCCGGATCACCACCAGAATTTAATCACTTGTTCCTTGGGTCATTATCAACGACTCCACAAAGTTTCGTCCAAATCCGTTAATTAGTTTTTGAGTTATGCTGCTGACAAACAAACAAACAAGCAAGCAAACAGACAGACAAACCAACGCGACCGAAAACATTACCTCCTTGGCGGAGGTGATGAAGGCCATATGGTAGTACTTGTTCTGCACTGCAATTATGAATCATTCAACTGAGGAAGAGAGAGAATAATCATTCAACTAAAAGCCACGCAAGACGAAAGACACAAGGGGTTCTGCATACACTCACAAGGAGAGAATCAGACAAAATGTGGCATACACTGTCTGAAACACTGAAACAGCATGCGAATCTTATATATCCAGTTTGTTTGAGTAATGATATGAATCAACATAGACACACACACGCACACGCACACTCACACTCACACTCACACGCACAAGCACAAGCACAAGCACACGCACACGCACACGCACACGCACACGCACACGCACACGCACACGCACGCACACACACACACACACACACACGCACACACACACACACACACACACACACACAAGCAGAGACTCTCACACACAGGTACACACTGTGTGTTGTATATTAGCATGAGGACATTGCATAACATCACTGCCAATTCACATTTTTGTATGCGCAGAATGTATGCGTGTGTTTGTGTGTGTGTGGGTGCGTGCATGTATGCATCCGTGCATATTTTTGTGTGCGTACGTGCGCACGTGTGTTGTTACTTTTTCAGTTTGCCTCTCATTTCTTCATGCTGTAGCCTAATTTGTACAATGAATTCTGTCTTGTTCTGCCCAGACATTGCACAGACATCTTCTCTGGGTCATTTATTTTGTTGAAATAATCTGTGTGTGTGTGTGTGTGTGTGTGTGTGTGTGTGTGTGTGTGTGTGTGTGTGTGTGTGTGTGTGTGTGTGTGTGTGTGTGTGTGTGTGTGTGTGTGTGTGTGAGTGAGTGAGTGAGTGAGTGAATGAGAGAGAGAGAGTGCGAAAGAGAGAGAGAGAGAGATAGAGAGAGAGATAGAGAGCAGGGGTTGTATGCTCTCTGCGTTAACGTAATAGATTGCAAGAAGTGAGTTGCTATGAAAGTATTGTGGTCATCAGTCAGGCAGGTATCTGATGTAAGGCCCTGTTAACATTGCTGTTTGTGAACCATGGGGCTGTGCACAGATCTGTCCAAATATATCAGAGTTCTTTCCTGGAAAGTTAAGAGGGCATGAGAACAGAGTAGTCATTCCACACCAGAGAGTTGTGTCCACATTGGGGGGCTCTAGGGCGGCGTTGAGAAGGATACAGCTGAGAGGGAGTGGTGCTTAGTGGCCATTGAGGGGCATTAGTCTTTGGGGGGCCTTGTCAGGCTTATGATGAGGTCAGGGGGACGTTGGGAGGCTTGTGATGGAGCCAATTGGGCGTTTGTTCAAATTGAAAACCACTGGCCTAGAGTCTAGACCAGGTGTCAAAAACGTTGTGCCCGCGGGCACCAGGTAGCCCTCCAGGAGCTTCTGAGGTGCCCACCAAGGATGTTATTAAACAGTGACGACCAGATTTTAGTCACAGTTAATGCTTTTCTTAATTTAAATACATATTAATAATAAATATTTATTATTTATAACCTATAGGCAAATTATCATTTAATACTAGTGTGATTTGAGAATGATGCCAAGAGATCAGTAGAGGATTTTGAACAAAAGTAGTCCTCGAGTAGCCCTCAGTAGCCCTCGGTTAGCCCTTGGTTGCCCTCAGACCTAGAAAGGTTGGGGACCCCTGGTCTAGACCTATACCAATGATTCTCACCTTTCTTGAATACACCCCCCCACACCCCCCTTGACCTAATAAGCGTACCAACACCCCCTTGACCAAATCACAATCAATACCCCCTACGGTACCCCCTTAAGATTTAAAAATGCAATTTTTGGTCCCACCATACTCTCTAGTGTTCAGTTCTGCATTTTTATTGAGTCGGCTACTCCATTGTCAATTGGTTAAATTTTTATATGGTATTTTGTTAGACCCCTATCCTTCCTTGGTGCCAGGGCTGGATTAACACACAGAGAGAGTGTGCGTGAGCGAGAGAGACAGAGAGAGAGAGAGAGAGAGAGAGAGAGAGAGAGAGAGAGAGAGAGAGAGAGAGAGAGAGAGAGAGAGAGAGAGAGAGAGACTTTATGTACATATTTTTGTGTACTTTTATGCCTGTATTATATAGAGAGAGCAGGAATTTGCATGTGTGGTCGAGCCGTTCGATTCAACATTTTTACTATGTTTTCCCTTCAGCAGAATCTTGCACAGCTAGGCCTCCTTAGTTTTTAATCGACCCAGGGGTCTGTCAGTTTTTTTTCCGCAAACGCCGGCAGTACTTCATAGGGAACCACCCCCACATTCAGCATTCAATATCTCCAAGAGCAACATCTCCACGTTCCCCGCTCCCGACTGCCCCTTAAATCACCACAATGTTATTTGCAGATGTCTTAGCATGACATAGCTGTCCCAGAGCCATCTAATAAGAGAGTTGTGACAACCGGGGACCCGGAAGTCATTTGGGGATGTGATTCACATAGATTTAAAATATTTCTAGACAGCAACTTTCTGTTTGCTGGAGACTAACACAGAACCATTACATACCAAACAAAGATTAAGTAGAAACGAATTACATTTGGGCCAACCTTTACCACACTTTTTGTGTTCTACGGCCACCTCCTGGAACTAAGTAACTACTTCTATTGGAACTTTTGTCAATGGCAATTTACATGTAAAAGGCTCCGTGAGGCTCCATGAGAGCTGCCATTGCTGTGGAAAGAATGAGGTCTATGGGAATGACATAACTCTCTTATTAGACGGCTCTGGACTAGCCATGAAAACGACAACCACCGCAAAATACAACCAGAGCTGCCAAAAGGATGAGTGATGTCATTCATTCTTCTGGCTCTTCATTGGCCAGGATTATTAGGAAGTATACTTGTGTCACTGGTGAGATGTAAAATCATATTCAGGACAAAAGTATATGGCATATTTGTCATTTTCAGCTCAGAGACTGTCACATAAATCATAATACTTGATCATGTTCATGCCCTGAAGAAGGCCATATGGGCCGAAACACAAAGGTACTCTAGCCATTTTTTTTTTTTTTTAAGTATAACAGTTGAGTTCCTCTGTGCCTCGGATTCTCTACACCCTAGAGCACTTAGGTATATCGAGGATGTGCACCAAGGGGGAAAAGATGAAGACCCTGAAGCATTCAATCTCCAATGTGTTGTTTTTTTAATGTTCATGTTTGATTATATTTATGATATTGAAGAGACAATTGCAGCAAGTTGTGTCCATGCAAATGAGCATGTATCTGTTCAGACACTTAAGAGTATGTTTTGATGGTTATTGCAGTGGTCTCAAAGTGGGCCCAAGGAGGATCAACATCACAGAGGTTGGGGGGTTGTGGAGAGAAAGGATTGTATTCAACAGTATTCACTTGTATAGGTAGTACATTTAGGCCTACCTTTTCTGTGAATCTCAAATTTAAGTTTAGCAATCACAAGCAGGTAATTGGAGTGCTTCTGGGTCTTCACCTTTTTTCCTTGGTGCTCATCAGTGTAGGGGCTCTCAAACTTGGTCCAGGAAGACAGATGCTGAGGCACTCAAGGTTGCATTTTTTTTCCTTTTTTATTTGGCTACAATGCCTACGCGTTTCGGCCCTTATGGCCTTCTTCAGGGCGTACGCCCTGAAGAAGGCCATAAGGGCCGAAACGCGTAGGCATTGTAGCCAAATAAAAAAGTAAAAAAATTGCAACCTTGAGTGCCTCAGCATCTGTCTTCCTGGATCAAGTTTAGCAATATTGAGGGATATTGGCATTTGGAATGTGTTGTTCCCGTGTAAATCTGGATGCATTTTATTACTGGGACATGATTATGTATGGAAAATTGCAGTGAAGTAAAATATTGTACAAGGTGCAAACAAAGTGAAATTAAAATGTTTTAAAAGCTTTGTGTTTGCTGTGCTTTTAGCGTTGTGTGAATGCCTTTCAAAGAACAGTGAAATGCTGCCACGCAGTGGTCAGTTGTGCATGGCGCAAGACCATTACGCATCAATACTCAGAGATATAAAAGTAAATTCCATGGCTGTTAAATGATCTGCCAAATTCTCAGATGCTCAAATACAGAGGGTATCCATAGTAATCAGATGGCAATTGAGCCTATATTAGACTACCGGTATATGATATGATATGATATGATATGATATGATATGATATTATAGGCCTATTATATTATATTATATTAAATTATATTATATTATATTATATTATATTATATTATATTATATTATATTAGGTTATATGTGATAAGTACATAGTACATAGGCTACACCTACATTCCAGGCGCAGTGCAACTTATGGACTAATAGACCTATTAACCAAACTGTCTGCAACGCATATGGTTCCTGCTCTTTTAACATAAAAAAACGAATTAATACCAGGCAACCAGGTTGTATTTGGGTAATTACTTAGGCCCAATCTTCTCAATTAACTGAGCGTTGTGGCCGTGGCACTTGAGTTAAGAAGCTACTTCTCTTTAACCACAGGTCCTCGTTTCCCATCTGCCCGACTTATTCTGAAATAGGCTTGAAGGCTCGGTGCCCAACCCTGACCCAGGAACGGCTGTTCGGACTGTTAACTCTTCAACCACGGGCACAGTCAGCCTTTCATCAAATGAATGGCCCAAGCCTAGGAAGCAAGTCTCCAGCAAGTCCCAGCCGCACATGCGCTTTCTGAAACGGGCTGCACCGGTTTCCCGGCGAAAGGGATGCGCGCACACGCTCTAACTTACGTACCTCGTGGATGCATCTAGTTCAATTTTCTACACTTTTCATTTTCAGTGTGGGTTACCAAATCTGTCACTTCATGACGCACTGTTACCGCCCGTGTGTAGTTTCCGTACCATTGTATTAAGCCGTATTGTAAGTCGTTGGCAATTCTTGGCATCTCACCGGATGTATCAAAAGAGACTGTAATCTAACTAAGGTAAGAGAAGCTTCATCATGTTCAGACTATCTAGCCTACTTTGTGGGATAGGCCTATGTTATTTTAAACAATCAGTAAAATCCGTTTTTGGGGGACACAAGACATGAATTAGGCTAGTTTTAAATGGTGTATTTGAGAGTCACTCCTGAAATGAACGTAGTAGGCTAGTTTAGTCGTCGCTTGGATTGCACACTGGTTATTTTTACACACCCAGCTTGGTGTAGGCTATGCATAACGGTATCTCACATGCTCCTAATTTAGTGTGATGTGGGGATTGGGTATGATGCTGCCACAAATTCCATTATGCTGCCACATTTTTTGCAAAGGCTGCTCTGCGTAAATGTAGCGTCTCGTCTAAATATTCATTATTATTGCATCAGATGTAAGCTTGCAACTTGTTGCAGATCAAAGGCCTGCTGTAAGATACAGGCGCAGCCGCATCCTGCTTTCAATGGACGTGGTCTGTTATGGTTACATTGTTTATATTCCAAGTCACTGGTTTGTTGAAGGAGAACAAAACGCAGTTGTTGCTTTTAGAACCAGGCAGGGCTGTGGGAAATGGCATGTGGTTCGTTTCGCTAAGTTGCGGCACTGGTGAGCATCGCTGTCAACGTTACCACTAGAGAGGATGTTGGACGAGCCCGGGGTGTGTACTTACATCTAAGCTCGTAGATCAAATGGAATTAAGCCGCCTGATATGTCCGCGTCAAACCTGCTGACACACGCGCCCTCGGGCTTTGTGTTTCGGGCACCCGCGCGGGTCCACTCAGGGGTTTGAGTTCTTTTTTTCCCAACCTCCCGGGTGACTCTCCGTTGATGTGAGGCTAACAGCTCTGTTTACTGGAGTATTTCAGTGTTTCGTCGTGTTTGATTGGCGCTAGTGTTACATCATTGGCTAAAGCAGAATTTGCTAGAAATCGCTGGAAATACACAGTGTTTAGTGTAGGTGCAGCGGAGAAAGTTGACTTGCCTGTCTAGTTATACGGACACATGACACCGACAGAGAGTATCGTTTCACAAGCCAGTGTCCAACAGCTTTTTTCCAAGACAAACGGAAGATCTCATTAATTAGTGATGGTTGCAACGGCTAGGAAAGCCTCCCAGCAAGTGCCCTGGGAAAGAACAACTGCACCCTGTAACTTGGCCAACAAACCCAACAATCGTACGAAGACTCTGGGAATAATTGAACAGTAGTATTGAAACGTTAAGAACTAAGTGTCCTCCCTCCCATGGGCGTAATTTTAGGGGGGGGGGGGGGACATGTCCATACCACTTTTGAGATAAACCTAGCTTAGCACTTTTTCACAAATATAATGTAAAAACAGCTAACACGGACAATTTGCAATTGAAATGTCCCACCACTTTCCACGCCAAATCTACACCTTTGCTCCCTCCCACTGAGATGTATGTTAGAATAAGGGCTGTGATCAGGAAGGGTTAAATTCTTCTTGTTTGTGTTTATCAAGCTGACCTCAGGCTATCTGCTGCAGACTCATAGGGTTATACACAAGTAAACTGATTTAGAAGTATTCAAAAGTAGGCCCTATTACTTTACAAGTTAGAATGGCGTCCTCTTTGTCTGCCTGTGTTAGCATACGCACACACACACACACACACACACACACACACACACACACACACACACACACACACACACACACACATACACACACACAGAGAGAGAGAGAGAGAGGAGGTTGAGAATCCCTGTTAAAGTCCAATCCTTTGTAATGAACTTAAACTTCTGTCACCATAGGCCACCAGAACTATAGCCTAAGCAGGTGGCCACCAAACAGAAGGCCTACAGAGCTAGCACTTAGCACCTAGGTCCCCTGCCTTGCCTACCACTAGCCTGATTACCATCGACTTTCAAATCTCTTCGAGACTTGCTCTGACCAAGAGCAGATCAATTAGTATTTCCCAAATGGCAAGGTCGACCCGCCTCCCTTGATTTGCTAATGGCTGTATGCTTCCCAACAAAGTGGGAGGAGTTCCCGATTTTTTTGGGAGCTCAGCAACGATATTTGTATTACTCTTGGCCTGACTAGAAGTAACGCTGAAGGTGTTGCGTCACTAGGAGGGCACTGCCTGGCTAGCCTACCACATCCTATCAGAGGAGATGATAGGAGGGGGGGTTGGTTGGCGTCAGTTGTCCAAGAAAAACGGTCAACCTGAAATTGGGTCCTCATTACATTTTATGTAGCCTATTGGGGCCTGGCCAAGGCTTACAGAGGGCCTGCACCCTATGCTGTGAGGACAGTGGAGTGGTGCATGGCTACCTGGCTCTGTGCCCTGTTGCACAATGCCAAAGTCAACGTCTCATAACTTCACAACCCTGGTCCTCAGTATCCTCAATGAGTCTATGTTATAACCTTACGGTCACCAAAATCGTAATGGCTTTGTCTTAATCTGTTACTTAAAGATCTCGGTAATGACATAGCAATGTTGTTACTATGTAGTTGAGTATTTTCAGAAAATAGTGAATAGGCCTGCGGGCAACCCCATCTGCACTATGAGGCTACATACATAGGCAGGTTCCTACAGGGGCTGTGTGCTGTACTGTACAATTCCTTTACATCTTCAATAGATGATACAGTGCCCCATTTTTAAAGTTAGAATATGTAATTTTAATGGTTTATTTTCACACTATGTGCAGCAGATTTACAAATGTGATACTTTCAGGATTATTTACTAAGTAGTAAAAAACTGATAGTAATTGGTCTGAGCAAAGTTTACACTTGTGCATGCACAGCATGGAAATTAACCACTAAAAAACGCCCATAGTACTGTACATTTCCCTTTAATGTAGTCTGTTCTCAACCATCTCCATCCATCCAGTGATCTAGGACTGGTCATCTGCTGCTGCCTGTCTGGACACACACACACACACACACACACACACACACACACACACACACACACACACACACACACACACACACACACACACACACACACACACACACACACACACACACACACACACACACACACACACACAATTTGCCTAGTGATTCAATAATCCCATTACATGGGTGTGGCATCTCCAGACTCGTGCCTCTGCGGTCGCAGATGTCCAAAATGTCCAAAAGCAGCAGAGATACCTCAGATGACTCAGGCAGGCCATGGGGACAGGGCCGGTTCTAGTCGATTTGGTGCCCTAGGCGAGCACTTCCTTTCCCCCTTTCCTTTTTGTGCATTTAGAAATCGGCATCTATAAACTATACATCTGATTGAGGACATCTGATTTAGTCAGTAGTAGTTAGGAATCTGAGGAAGACCGAGAGGTCGAAACGTCATTGCCAATGAATGAATGAATAAAAAGAAGAAAAAATAACTTAAAGAAGAAAAAATCCAAAGGAGTGTGCGAACCTTTTTTTTTTTTAAAAAGACATCTGATTTAGTATCTACAAATATACTCTGAGTGACCATGAACATTCATTGTTCATGTGAAGAAGTTTAATGGGTTTTTTTTTTGCTTGAAGTTCTAATTTTGTGGGAGTTTCTGGTTTTACCGGCGCCCCCAAGACATTTGGTGCCCTAGGCCTCAGCCTATGCCTAGCGCCAGCCCTGCATGGGGATACATGCCATTGCTAATATGGACACCGGAATGTCCGCTGCCAGAATGAGCAGCACTGTACTCTGACTGTGCCAGTGTTTCCCCCCACAATGTTAGTTAAGATGGTGGGGAATTAAAAGTATATATTTTTGGCTAAGCAACTTTAAAATTACATTCACAGCATGAAACATGATACATAATATATCTTTCAGGGGACCTAGGTGTTTCTTGTCAAGGTGGCTGCCTTAAGTGCTGGGGGAAACCAGAGGCGCATCTTGTCACCAGGCTAGGCAGGCAGCCACTTGGGGCCCCCAAGCCACTACATGGTAAAAAAAAAGCTCAACTTTAAACTATAATAGCGCCAGTTTGTTTCGAATATTTATTCTTTTGGGTTTTTGCTTGGGACCCCCACTGACACTAGAATCGCCTCTGGGGGAAACCCTGACTGTACTCAGACTCTCAAACTAGGGATGTAAACATACAGCATGTAAACGTCACCCCCAAAATGTTCCAATTTGACAACAGTAGCCAGTATGTTCGGCATGCTGCTGTGTAGCTGAATGTTCACTTTTGGAGCAGTCTCTATATACAGTAGTAGGGCATATTACTGAGAAAATATTTCAGTTGGTGATACAAGCACCATATTTGACACACTAATGCTCTAGACCCTACTTTAACATAAAAGTACGTTGTCCAAGTAAAAAAACAAGATGGCCGCCATTTAATAATGATAACAGTAACTTTATTTGTTCAGTTCCATCCATAGAAGGCGTACAGCTCTGCTCTAACACAGGGATGTCAACTCAGGCCCGGGGGCCAAATCTGGCCAGCCGAGTCACTTTATTTTGCCCGCAAGATCATTTCAAATGTGTATTACAATTGGTCCACATACACCATTAATGTAAAGCGTAACACTTGAACATGAAATTTGGTGTGTTACATGGATATGAGTGTGTCCAGGCCAATGAAACCGCTTACATTCATATGCTCCCCTTGTCATTGTGGCACAGCACTCCACAGCACACAACGACATTTTATTTTATGCCTCACCCGTACAAGGGGGCAGCCCTAAATGGCATCCCAAGGGAGCAGTGCGGTGGGACGGTACCATGCTCAGGGTACCTCAGTCATGGAGGAGGATGTGGGAGAGCACTGGTTGATTACTCCCCCCACCAACCTGGCGGGTCGGGAATCCAACCGGCAACCTTTGGGCCACAAGTCTGACACCCTAACCGCTTACCGATGATTGCCCATCCAATCTAAAAGTGATTTGTGATCAGCTTCATACCATGTTGCATGAATAATCTTTAAGTGCAATAACTCAAAAATGTGACAAAGTGAGTTGATGTGTTGATTGTGAAGAGTAGTTGCATCTTATAGTGCCACTGGTATCAATTTAACGTTTTGTGGTTTAACATGAAATATACGTTTTGTAAAGCCATCTTAGAAATTACCTAGGGACCTAGTGAAGGTGGGGTCTGTTGTGAAGGTGACCACCTTCAATATGCAGGGGGAAATCCTGGTTTGTGTTAGTACGGCCCTTGGATAACTTGGTAAAATTTAAGTGGCCCCTCAAATGAAAAAAGTCCCCCACTGGTATATTGCATGTCATACACAGTGGCAGTTGATTGTGTTTCGCGAATGCAATGTAAATTTAAAGTGTAAATGAAGAATTCAGATGCAAAACCCCCTAACTCCATTTCTGAAGACCTGCACTTCTATATTTTTAGAGAACCCCGTTGTTGGTTTGGTTTAAATTCGTGTGCATGATAATACATATAAATACTTATATTGCATAAATAAAATCAAACAATATGCAATTTTCATAGCTTTGTATTAAATAAAAATGAATTAAGATTATTTTCTGAAAAGGCACTTAGGGGGTTTTGCATCTGAACTCTTCAAATGTAAATATAAAAGCATATTAAACACACAACACAGTGTAGGGCATTTGATCCCCTCTCCAGCGTCTGGTAGTCTGTATGACAATATTCCACTGCATCATGTGGTCTGCCCATGGTTGTGTGTGTGTGTGTGTGTGTGTGTGTGTGTGTGTGTGTGTGTGTGTGTGTGTGTGTGTGTGTGTGTGTGTGTGTGTGTGTGTGTGTGTGTGTGTGTGTGTGTGTGTGTGTGTGTGTGTGTGTGTGTGTGTGTGAGAGAGAGTGTGTGTGTGTCTGTGTGCGTGTGCGTGTCTGTGTGTCTGTCTGTCTGTGTGAGAGAGCGAGAGTGTGTGTTGTGAGAGAGAGAAAGATAGAGTGTGTGTGTGTGTGTGTGTGTGTGTGTGTGTGTGTGTGTGTGTGTGTGTGTGTGTGTGTGTGTGTGTGTGTGTGTGTGTGTGTGTGTGTGTGTGTGTGGGATGCTCATGCTGATGCCTGTGTCCATCGTTGCTGCTCTTGCAGGAGATTTAGCCAGCAGCCGGAAGCATGGAGGCGGTCAGTCATTGGATCAATGACACAGTCGACTTCTACAGGTGGAGCCTTAAAATAGCAGGTACGTTTTAGACCCTGTGTGTGTGTGTGTGTGTGTGTGTGTGTGTGTGTGTGTGTGTGTGTGTGTGTGTGTGTGTGTGTGTGTGTGTGTGTGTGTGTGTGTGTGTGTGTGTGTGTGTGTGTGTGATTGGGTCAAGTGGGGGAGGTGTGTGTGTGTTTGTGTGTGTGTGAATGTCTGTGTGTATGAGAGAGAGAGAGAGAGAGAGAGAGAGAGAGAAATATATTCTTGATAGAGACACATAAGAGGGATGCTACTTATTTTAAGGGGGGGGGGTAATGTCTCTCTGTCTGTCTGTCTGTCTGTCTGTCTTTCTGTATGTCAGTACAGTTTATAGTTTTACATTTAATATTTTTCCCAAGCTCCGTGAGACTCTAAAATTGCTTTTGTCCTCATATGCCCTCTCCCTCTTGCTCTCTCCCCTCTCTCTCTCTCTCTCTCTCTCTCTCTCTCTCTCTCTCTCTCTCTCTCTCTCTCTCTCTCTCTCTCTCCCTCTCTCTCTTGCTCTCTGTATCTCTACAGTGTGTGTGTGCAGGCATGAAAGACTGAGAGATAGAGAGAGAGTGAGAAACCGAGAGAGAGCATGAGAAATGGAGAGAGAGAAAAGGGGAGACTTGACACAGTGACACAGTGGAATTAACAGTGGAGCTTGTGTGTGTGTGTGTGTGTGTGTGTGTGTGTGTGTGTGTGTGTGTGTGTGTGTGTGTGTGTGTGTGTGTGTGTGTGTGTGTGTGCGTGCGTGCGTGCGTGCGTGCGTGCGTGCGTGTGTGTGTGTGTGATCAGAAAATAAATCCTACATGTTACGTCTCATCTGACTAAAAGATCCTACCTTAACAGTAACCACTATTAAAATGAATAATGACAAGAACCCTATTATAAGTGTATTGTTGTCAGAAAGAGCTGAAGACAAGGAAAGGATTGTAGCCGTTTTCCCTCATTTTCCCGCCTTCAGTATCCTGGATAAGCACTTATTTAGGAGTTTGAGAAATATGGGATATGCTAGGTGAAGTACTCCGAAAGCAATCGGGATATTGACACATGGAAAGACCTTATCCCAGATACCGAAATTTCCCATTGAACGTTGCCGCTGGTCTCTAGGCCACACGCATTTGAAGAGAATTCTTTAACGGCCATGAATGTAGCCCGGGATATAACACTCAGTATTCCATATAAACACCTAATCCCGAATTTGATCATAACCAGGATAGGAATCATGGTAACGCTTTAGAATAAGGTTCTTCTAATAAGCGTTTATAGTCACTAGTAAGCAGGTAGTAATACCCTAACAAGTGCCCAATAACATGCATATTAACTTTGTTAACATCTTCTAAGCTGCTTATTATGTGTTTATAGTGGTTTATTTTTTTTGTCTTATTATTTAAGACTAAAACACATATCCATGTTGATATGCTGACTTGTACTAGATATGGAGGTGTCGCGAAAATGTGTACCGATTTCATGCTTTTACTCAAATAAAGTTAAGATGTTAACAACGTTAATAAGCATGTTAACAAAGTTAATAAGCATGTTATTGGGCACTTGTTAGGGTATTATTACTACATGCTTACTAGTGACTATAAACGCTTATTAGAAGAACCTTATTCTAAAGCGTTACCGGAATCATATATTGAACTGCATATAAACACCCTCACTAACAGAGTTGTAATGTATTACTAAGGAGTCTTTAGGAAAGACTCTGTCTACAATACCATAGTAGTGTACTTTGATGTAGAGTGGCAGTAAAACTCATTCAAAGAATATTTAAGTGTTCCACTGATGGAACAGTGGATATTATGAGGCTCAGAAGTATAAACAAATACAGCACATGTATGTATTGTCTAGACTCACAGAGACGGCATGGATGTGGCCACTGGCCATGTGAGCATGCGATTGTGTCTGTGTGAACTGCAGTGTTGTGCTGTATCCCCTCCGGGTAACGACTAAATTGCATCAGGGCTAATTTATATTAGCAGAGGCCGAAGCTCACCTCGTGCCCTGTTACACAAGACAATAGCAGTGGGCTGTAACACTCCTCGCCTCGGCCCCTACACAAGACAATAACAATGGGCTGTAGCCTCAGCTTGTCCCCAAACCAAGACAGTAGCAACAGCGGAATGTAGCATCCTTACAAAGGGGAAGGAGGAGTGTTTAAAAGAACCCCTCAGTGTGTGTGTGTGTGTGTGTGTGTGTGTGTGTGTGTGTGTGTGTGTGTGTGTGTGTGTGTGTGTGTGTGTGTGTGTGTGTGTGTGTGTGTGTGTGTGTGTGTGTGTGTGTGTGTGTGTGTGTGTGTGTGTGTGTGTGTGTGTGCCTGCAGTGCATACGTGTACATGCGTGCATGCTTGATTGTGTGTGTGAAAACAAGTCCAGAATGATGTAGAGTCTAAGGCAGAATCGTGTATGAACACGTGAACATATCCTATCAACAAATGCCTGATTTGTTACGATACATACTTGCAGGTCTCTATTGTAGTGTATTGTCTCATCCTACTTCGTAAAAGCCCTCGCATTGTGATAGGGCAGGCAATGGAACTGATCTAGCTAAGTACAACATGCTTCTTCCATCAGACATCGTCACCGATCAGATTTGAGGCAAACCTGCTACGGTATATGAAATGTGCAATGATGAAATAGAGAATTTGATTTCTGAAAATTAAATTGCAAATCAAATCATGATTCATTATCTGTCAGAAGACTGCAATTACATATTTTCCAAAAAAAATACATCTGTGCTTCATCGATGTACTATGTCTACTACTGAATGTGTGTGTGTGTGTGTGTGTGTGTGTGTGTGTGTGTGTGTGTGTGTGTGTGTGTGTGTGTGTGTGTGTGTGTGTGTGTGTGTGTGTGTGTGTGTGTGTTACATTTGTAGCACATACTGTATTTTTGTGTAATACATAGTTTCAGTGTGAGCAAACTAGTTACTAGTCTTTACCTTGTCAGATGTTGGGCAATGATGTCTTCTATGTGGTGGCTTGTTTCAAATCATTGCTGGCTAGTTGTTGCTGCTTTTTTACCTTGACCATCTACAAACCACACGGGTGGATGTATACTGTGGCATAGTAAAATACAGTGCACTAAATAAGCCAAGAATACAGAGCTTGAAGCCCGTAACTGATAGCCAGGCATGTGTCAACGGGCCCATATGGACAAAGCGCCCCTCTTTCTCTTTCTCTCTCTCTCTGTCTCTGTCTCTCTCTCTCTCTCTCTCTCTCTCTCTCTCTCTCTCCCTCTCTTTCACTCACTCACTCACTCACTCACTCATACACACACACACACACACACACACACACACACACACACACACACACACACGCACACACACACACACACACACACACACACACACACACACACATCTTTGCTGCACAGTGGTTAGGTTGAAGCTATATAATGTGGTAAGGAATAATGGCGATTTTGTGTACCGTACTGTACCTTCTGTTGTGCTATATTGATGATGATTTTAGCTCAAGAAGGAATTGCTACATTTACTGTAATACATTTAAGACATTGATTTAATGCACAGGCCAGGGAGAAGATTTCAGACGTAGGCTACCAAAGAGATGACACAATGACCTTGTCTGCCTCCCTAGGGCTGCTTTTTGAGTTTCAAGTGCATGCTTTGCATTTATGTGTGTTTGTTTTGGGTAGCCCTGTAATGCACGTCGTACCATCAGTGGCACGCTGTAATCATTGAAAGGTTAATTACCATAGTACTACTCTACCATGACATAACAGAGGGCCTTTAGTAATGCACTATGACTCGGTCATTGCCATTCTGGTAACAGCAAATTTATAGCGCTGTGTTTTAACTGGTTAATAGCCATACAGTTATGGTTGATGCAGGATGCAATGCACTGTATATTTAAATGATTCCAGCTTGTGGCATCTCTGCACAGTTATCCAAATCATCCTTTGCCTTCAATTTATGAGGGCCTGCTGTGTCAGCTAAAACTCAAACTGGAGACAGTGAGAATGGGATAGGGCAGAATAAGTTATAATCCAGTCATTTCCATAGAGTTTTACTCCTTTAATGACTTAATATGAATTACCTGCGCAAGCTTTTGTGAGCCCCTCTGTTTTTTTTCACAAGTTAACATTCATTTATCCTTTATTTAGCCAGGATTGTCCCATTGAGACTACAGTCTCTTCTGCCAGGGAGTCTTGGTAACATGCATTTACCTTGACTGAACTGTATATGTTTTACATGGCCCATAAACAGAAGCCCTTTTGTCATTGCCCTCATAGGGCTAAGGCACACATACACAACATACATAGCATACGTTGTACATTTTAGATGGAATGTGTCCTTACTCACAGGGCTGCACGATTATGGAAAAAATCATAATCACGATTATTTTGGTCAAAATCATAATCACGATTATTAATCACGATTATTGATTTTTGCTGATTTTTTTGAAAATTATAACAAGATGAAATATAACCAAGAATGAATTACATACGGGATGAGCAAAATAAAATGAATTGTAATAATTATGTAAAGGCAATAGCATGAAACTTAGGTGGACAGATTTCTGGCCAGAAACACCAGCCTGTCAGTATGTTCTGGCTTCAAGGACGCTCTCAAAAGTAGGTCACTATTGCCACGATTAAAATCATGAGTTCGATTTCACTATTTTATCACGATTTTGATTATTTTTCGATTAATTGTGCAGCCCTACTTACTCATTTGGTAGTGGGTGGCAGCTGTGGTCAACTAGGTAAGGAGATGGGCGTTAGTCTCTAGTTAGGTTGCAGGTTCAATCCCCACCCTTACCAATCACTTCCTCCCTCACGGCTGAAGTACCCTTAAGTAAGGCACGTAAACCCCACATTGCTCCAGGGACTCTAACCAATACCCAGTAAATAACTGTAAGTCACTTTGGATAAAAAGTATCAGAAACGTGTACTAATGTAATGTTAAGGTGTTATTTTGAATGACTTTCTATAAGCATATTTTTTTCCGAAGGGCACTTATGCGTCTCCAGTACTGCAGAATCTTAGGGAACTTTCAGAGCTATACATGGGCTCTAATTTTTTGTTTTCCCCTGGCTGCGCGACTCTTGCGGAGAACAACTCAACCTCTGATTGTTGGAAACTGCTATCGATCTAAAAATTACCTCACATTGTTGGCTGCCAGTGTCTTGACCTTCCTCATAACACTGTGTTTATAAGCAAAAAAAAACATGTGTAGTTAGATTTCTTTAGTCTGATAAAGTTGTGTAGATAGATACTAAAGACATGAAAAATGACAGTTGCATTTACCTGTGTGTGCGTGTGCGTGTGCGTGTGCGTGTTTGTGTGTGTGTGTCTGTCTGTCTGTTTGTCTGTCTGTCTGTCTGTCTGTCTGTCTTTCTGTCTGTGTCTGTGTGTCCGTGTGTCTGTTTGGCCAAAATATAACACGTGCATTTGACCTTGTGTATGCTCCAGACAAGAGGGTGGAGTCATGGCCGATGATGTCATCGCCGTGGCCCACGTTGGCCATCAGCCAGCTGTACCTGCTCTTCCTGTGGGCGGGGCCTCGCTACATGCAGCACCGAGAGCCCTTCACGCTACGGAAGACGCTCATGGGATACAACTTCAGCATGGTCGTCCTAAACTTCTACATCTGCAAAGAGGTGTGTCTGTGTGTGTGTGTGTGTGTGTGTGTGTGTGTGTGTGTGTGTGTGTGTGTGTGTGTGTGTGCGTGTGCGTGTGCACGCGCATGCGTGCTTGCGCGCATGCGTGTGTGCGTGCACGTGCACGTGCGTGTGTGTGTTATATGTGTGCATGCCAAGGCCCATGCCCTCAGTGCAGTCTTTCTAAACTTTTATCTGTCGAGGATGTGTGTGTGTGTGTGTAACATTGCTAATATAAATTAAAAAAGAGTTGAAATTGATTTGGTCCCACTAAAAAAAAACGTGTTAAATTTCCTATTGGGGCTGTGTAACATTTTCCGAGTTGATTCTTCTCAGTATGTGTAAATGTTAAGAGCTGGGGCCTCATGTACAAAACTTACTTACGCACAAAAAAGCACCGTAAGTAACTTTCCACGAACATTTTCAGATGTACTTATACTGACTTAGCTTGAAAAAGTGCATGTATAATATTTTTCATGTGAAATCAGACATATCACATGAATCAGCAGAAACGCCTGTTCATGCATGGACTGATACATGTGAGATTTTCAGGTGAAAATGCATTTTTTAAGATTTTCACTCACGCAAAGATTCAGTAGGAAATCTACGGAGCTCTTTGTACATGAGGCCCCTGTAGAGTTGAAATTACACTTACACAGAATTTGGCATGCAAACTTTTATACTGACTTTTTACTTTTTACTCAGTGTTGTAATTGCACCCATTTTATATACTCTCTTTTCCCCTTCCCTCTTTCCTTCCCCCACTCTATACTCCTCCCCTTCTTTCCTCTCCCTCCTCCTCCTCTTCATCTCCCTTCTCTTCCCATTCTGTCCTCTCCCTCCTCCTCCTCCTCCTCCTCGTTCTCTCCTTCTGTTCTTTCCTCCTCTTCTCTCCTATCCTTCCTCCTCCATCTGTTCTCTCATCCTCTTCCTCCTCCTCCTCTCTCTGTTTCTCTTCTTATCTTCCTCCTCCACCTCCTCCTCCTCTCCCTCCTCCTCCTCCTCCTCCTCCTCTTCTCTACTCCTCTTCCTCCTCTTCTCTCCTTTCCCTCCTCTCCTCTGCTCTCTGTTTCTCTGTTTCTCTTCTCCTCCTCCTCCTCCTCCTCCTATCCTTCCTCTTCTCCTCTCCACCTCCTCCTCCTCTCCCTCCTCCTCCTCCACCTCCTCTTCTCTACTCCTCTTCCTCCTCTTCTCTCCTTTCCCTCCTCTCCACTCCTCTGCTCTCTGTTTCTCTGTTTCTTTTCTCCTCTTCCTCCTCCTCCTCCTCCTATCCTTCCTCCTCTTCTCCTCTCCTCCTCCTCCCCCCCTCCTCCTCCTCCTCTTATGTCCTGTCTCTTCAGCTCCTCATTGGATCCCGAGCAGCTGGATACAGCTACCTCTGTCAGCCTGTCACCTACTCCAATGATGTCAATGAGCTCAGGGTAAGTGCACTGCCATTAGCCATGTATCTTTTTCTTTTTTCGGCTGCCTGTCTATGCGTCTGTCTGTCTGTCTGTCTGTTTGTTTGTCTGTTTGCATGCATGTCTGCCTGCTAACAGTTCCACTTGCCTTCTGTTTTCCTGTCAGTCTGTCTGTCTGTCTGGGTCTCTCCATATCTCTCTCCGTCTTGCTGTCTGTTTGCCTGTCTTTATGTCTGTCTGTCTGTCTGCCTACCTGCCTGCCTTCCTGCCTGCCTGTCTGTCTGTCTGTCTGTCTGTCTGTCTGTCAGCCTACCTATATGTGTGTGTCTGTGTGTTTGTGTCTGGTCTGTCCGTGTTTGTGTCTGTCTCTGTAATGGGGTTTGCCCCATCTCTCAGTTGTCTTTGTCCATGCAACACAATACACTCCCCAAGCCACAGTATTTATTTTGCATTGGTTTGTGCATTATGCATTGGTGATGGTACAGTCATTCTGTCTCCGGGCCGGCCATGTTGTCTGTTGGTAATTTGCACTGTTTCAGGGGATAAGACTCAGAAGTTGTACTGCTAGGCTCCTTGGTGCAGGCTTTATAAAAACTCTGTGTTGAGAAATGTGGCTGTGATGGTGTTGTAATACTCAGGCTGTGTTGTACAACAAAGGATGT
This sequence comes from Engraulis encrasicolus, assembly GCF_034702125.1. Lineage (NCBI taxonomy): Eukaryota > Metazoa > Chordata > Actinopteri > Clupeiformes > Engraulidae > Engraulis > Engraulis encrasicolus. Next base: position 20,512,640 of record NC_085874.1, on the reverse strand, counting down.
GGTATCATGATGGTGAAGACACAGTACATTGTCATGTCATCGAAGGTGCTGTACTAGCAAAGACTTCCATGTGGTTCTGGAAACAGTTATCAAGAGAAAGTGAAAACCAGGGGCCTAATGTAGGCCTACAAAGATTGTGCATATGTACACACAAAAAAGCTCCATACAGTTCAGGACCCTGTTTCTCGACAGCGTTGTTGCTAACTAGTTAGCAACTAAGTAAGTCGCCTATGGGAAATTACATTGCAACCAAGTAAGTTGGCAACTTAGCCTAGTACATCAGTTCAGCACTTGGATGTAAACAAAAACAGACTCAAGGAATGTGCATCAAAACCTGTTTATGCATGGATACATTCATTTGCCTTCTTGCTGTATAAGAATCTACGCAAATACACAAGGATTCTATATGATGTAATGTCTGCCAAATGCAATGTAATATGAAATCCATGAGAGTCTCAGTGCATGAGGCCCCAGGTGTTTCAAGTAATGTATGCACACCACACCACATGCAGTTGTTGGTTTCATCTGTTTTGTACGTGTGGCTTGGATAACAGCATCAAATTATGCCCAAGGTGTGCATTAATCATATTGTACGTATGTGGTGGGCAAACAATGTTGAGGTGAAACATACAGATTTTCACAACTACACGCTTGAAAGATTTCAGGCATGATGCTTGATATCAGGCAGTGTTTCAGCCTGCTCCTCTCTGGTTTGTGTGCACTGTGTTTTGGGGTAAGACTGAGGTAGGGTGACCATCTCTGTGACAGCAAAAAGGAGGACATATTTTTGTATGGGGGGTTTGGGGGTCCTCCCACAAGAAAGAATACAAATCTTAGAAGCAATTTCATGCATCTTACGTAATGCATTTTAATCAATTAGGCGTCCGTCTTAATGCTGTGCCTTACGCCGGACAAGGCACTGAAAAGACGGACGGTCCGTCCTAAAGACAGACGTCTGGCCACCCTAGACTGAGGTCATGGATAGCCTGAATGTGAACACCTTCAGTGTAAATTGTATACACTGCCTTGAAAACTATGCATTCCATAACCGGGGACACCAGACTCGCATCAAGTTACTGTTAGCCTACTCACAGTACTACTGTACGTCTTTGCACTCAGTGGTAGTGGTTAGGTGATATGCTCTGGTATTTTTTACAGTTGGTTAGCTGTGTCTGCTGTTAGCCATTAGAGCTATAGCTACACAGTGACAAATGCCTGAATTTGACATGCCTGTGGTAGAGAAATGAAACGGTTGATCAAAATGGTCAGTCTGATTTTTTGGTTGCACTGTACATAGCTGTCAGATAACTTATAGTGCAATGCCATGATGATCAGGAAGTATGCGGGAAGTATGGCATGCGGGAACACTGCCAAGTTCTGTCATAGAGTTGTGAGCTTCACTGCTGGCCAAGGGACTGCAAATGGAAATAAGCCATATGGCAATAATCTGGCACAAGCCATCTTTTTACTTTTGTAAACAATGTCTTTGTGCATGGTCCCTGCTGAACTGAACTAAATAAACTAAAGTAAACTTAACTGGTATGTTGGCTTCACAGCAACTATGTTTTCAGGGTGTATGCAGGGTTATAAAAAGTATTAAAAGGTGATAAATTAAAAAGGCAACATTTAATGGCCTTAAAAGTTGTAAATTTGCTGAAAAGGTATTATTTTTTGAAAAACGAGGTATTATTTTTGTTGTACCATTTTGACAAAAATTGTATTGATTCTGTATCTGAGGACAGTATGAGGGCAGTCATGGGTACGCGGTTGGGGCGTCAGGTTGCCAACCTGCCAGGTTGGTGGGGGAAGTAATTAACCAGTGCTCTCCCCCATTCTCCTCCATGACTGAGGTACCCTGAGCATGGTACCGTCCCGCCGCACTGCTCCCTTTCGGCCATCTTTTTGCAAAAAAACGAAAGTGTAATGTAATGTTAAGGAGGTAGAAATTACAAAAGATGTCTCGTGAATACTCACATCAGAATGTCGTGATGGTTGTAAAAAAAATCTTAACGTAGTGAAAAAGGGTATTAAATGGTAGTAAATTTGACTTCAAGATTGGTGTATATACCCTGGTTTTAACCTGCTACTGGAAATTGGCCGGGCGTATTCTGCTGGAGCGTGCAATGCAACTCCAACCAGCGTCTGGGTTTCTAGAGGAGAGTCCTGGGGTGGTCAAGCTCTACTTGGCCTTGAGTTGAATAGATCAGCAGCAGTTCCCTCGGCGACGCAACCAGGTCACTGTGGGCCGGCACTTCATTAGGAATGGGAGGGGCTTATGTCTGGCCACTGCTTAGGCCCGCCCAGAGTCTTTTATCTGCCACAACCCAAACCACAGCCTCGTCACTCAAAAGAGCATGATTCTATTTAGGGGAATTGTCTCATTTGCGATGTCTGCTGTCTGAAGTTTCCCCTGAGTGTTGTGCTGCAGTCGATGCCCTTGTCTGACTGTTGCACTTTAGATTTAGGTTAGCACAAAATTTGTTCAACTGGATGAGATTCTTAACATGTTTCCCAGAACAAACCAAACATCTCTGATAGACTCCCCACTGTAAAGTTTGATTTGCATTCTATGCATTCCATATAGGAGGTAAAATCTTATTGGATTGTACATCTCTGACTAAACTCAGAAATAACTAAACTTGTGCACCTATCAAAGTGTCCCTTTACAGTCATTTTTTTTTTTCCCTTACCGGGACCATCACTGTTACTTGTCCTGTCTTGCACTTTGATGTCAGTCGGTAAATGTCAGTCCCGTTTATGTCTATGTCCTTTCATTGTATAGGAGAGAAAACATAATTTCAATTTCCTTGTACTGTATGACCTGTGCACATGAAGAAACTGACAATAAAAGCTGACTTGCTGACTTAAATGTGCCCAAGAGAAGCCGCGCACCCCTAACCGAAACTTCTACACGTGTATACACACTAAAAAGTGATTTCAGTGATTAATTGCCATGATTCTTACTTGATACATTAATCAATACATTAATTACTTTAAATGGTGACCAAAACATGTCTTACCTTTCTCCATTTGGCCAAATTGTAATGTTTCCAAACAGAATTTTGGTCACGACCTCCACTCAAACAAAGTGCACCCCCTGGAATCTGCACCCCAGGTTAAGAACTATTGCAATAGATGACGTGTTGTATGTCTGTTGAAACATCTGAAAGGAGAGCAGTTTTCCTCAAAAGTAGGATTATGTCTCTCTAGTTTTTTTCTGTGAAGCATGTGGCCAGTGATGCTGCTTACTCTTGCGGTACTTACTCAAGTGATTCTACTCTTCTTCAGTGTTTGGGGGGGGGGTAACTAGTTACAAAAGTAAAAAGTAATTTCTGTAATGTATTACTTTTGTAACACAGTAATGTAATGTAAGGCATTGTAGGGGGGAAAGCTGTAATGTGCTTACAATGCTAGTAATTAGGGCCCGAGCACCGAAGTGCAAGGGCCACGCCGATTTATCTCTTAACTTCACCTGGTTTTCACCTGAACCAGCTTAATGTGCCTTTTCCACTGGTGTTTTTCTGGTAGGCCTACAGCTTGACAGAGCGCTACTTGGTCGCCATTTTTTGCTTCATGATTGAGCTGTGTCGTGCCTATTCGAAAAGGAAAATGTGGCGACCGAGTCGCGCTGTGTCGAGCTGTAGGCCTACTAGAAAAATGGCAGTGGAAAAGAAGCACATGCATACCCCTCTGGTCACACTTCACTTCTTCTGTGGGCTATTGTGCAGCTGGTCTGTAATCCCGTGCATGGGCTATGCTATTGTGCACCTGTCTCTGAAGCCTGTAGCTTACAGTAGGCTCTCTTACGTATATCGCCATAGCTAAGACCCCGCTATACCAAGGCTAATCCTTCAAGGTGAATCCTTGGCACTCTTTGCAAGACACTCTCTCTCTCCCTCTCTCTCTCTCTCTCTCCCTCTCTCTCTCTCTCTCTCTCTCTCTCTCTCTCTCTCTCTCTCTCCCTCTCTCTCTCCCTCTCTCTCTCTCTCTCCCTCACACACACACACACACACACACAGAGGTTTCCCTTGCACAGTGCAGCCTCCAAAGCGAGCTCTCTGGCATACAGTGCTTAAGAGTAGGGTATAGGCGTCGGACATTTTGTGTTGCAAAGTTGAAATGACTTAGCAGCGTCACCCTGTGAACCTGCAGACACGCTCATGATCTCACCACCTTATGGTGGGGTCACAAAGGACACGACTGTGTGAGTGTCTTAGCATGCATGCATGTGTGTGTGCGTGCATGCTTGTGTGCGTATGTGCGTGCATACGTGTGTGAATGTATGACGTAAATCTTCACACTTCACTTCAACTTTATTTTACTGTGTGAGTGTGTTAGCGTGCATGCGTGCTTACATGCGTGCTTACATGCGTGCATGCATGTGTGTGTGTGTGTATGACACTTCACTTAAACTTTATTTTGTTAAGTAAACACATTTTGATCCCCTAATTCTCCATCAGATGGAAACGTCATTTTATTACCTAAATGAAGTTTATTTTTGGAGCATAAATGTGGTGCGCTGATCAATCTCCTGTCACTGTCTGACACTATTGTCCAGCATCACCTTGGATGTGCGCAGCCACTCTCCCAAACGAACAGATGAGAGATACAAAACATTACCTATGTTGTTAGTAACGAGCTGTTGTACTGTGAGTAGGTGGCATGTCTTCATAACATTTCAAAGGAACTGTAGAGCATTCTGAGAAATATGTCACTCCCACCTCCACACACACACACACACACACACACACACACACACACACACACACACACACACACACACACACACACACACACACACACACACACACACACACACACACACTAAAAGGGGTTCTTGTAAACTCTCCTTCCCCTTGTAAGGATCTTTCTCTCTTTCCGTCTCTCTCTTTCTCTCTCTCTCTCTCTCTGACATTTTGTGGTCAGACAGCACTTCCTGTGCAGTCATCTTTCTGGGCAGCTCACCAAGATAGCTCTTGGATGCAAATTGCAGGAGCTGGTCTTGCGTTTCATAGAACCGCAACTCCCACTCATACTGTAACAGCCAGCGTATGGTTTTTGTAACAGTAATTTGCTGCCTATTTAACATGTTTCTCTAGTTATTTGAGCGATGGTGGCTTGGTGCCTCCTGTCCTCCATCAGGTTCAGACCTCACTTGAAAATGATTGTTTTGTGCGGCCTCATGTCTGAAAACATTGAGCAAAAAGCTGTGAAGGTGAAGGTTCTTCCCCGCAGCAGAACATTCTGTCTGTATGAATTGTAAGTGTTGATTGTGATGAGTCTCGTGTATTTCTCCCTAAGGTCCCATTTAGTCAATATGTTTGAAACCTTTAAGAGTGTGTTTTTTTGATCATTCTATATAAAGAATGCAAGATTCCCGTCACACTGGTGTGACATTACACCTTTAAAGGTTAAAAACCCAGACCTTGGCCGTGGCTCAAAACGACTAAGGCACTGTACTTTCATGCCAGAGACCTGGGTTCCATTCTGGCCTGAGGCCATTTGTCCATCTTTCCCCGTCTCTCTCCTCCATGACTTTCATGTCTCTTTTTAAATTGTCCTATCCAATAACATGTGACCCACATTGGCCATGTTTACATGGTCTTTTTAATTCCGAATTCAGAATTCAGAGTTCCGTCGAGTTTACATTACACTTTCATTTAATTCTGATTCCGAACCCTTTACATGATGTTTTCGAAGCGGAATTAGGTTTTATTCAGAAATAAATTGAGTTAATTATAAATTAAATGCCTCTCATGTAAACGATGACATTGTCTCGCTCCTGTCTACCTTTTGTACAACAGCTCAACTTTCTTCTTCTGAGTACCATCGATATACATTATCTCTTCCTGTAGTATTACATATACATCTGGTCAATGAATTGGAATTTCATCTCAGAGGAAGACACAGTGAGAGGGATTTTAAAAAAAAAAATGGGGTTGGGGTTATTTGAGCAGAAACAGGAAACAAGCTAGAGAAAGATGGGAAATGAAATGACCCAGGCCAGATTCAAACTTGGGACCCCGTGGGCATATAGCCATTGCGCCCCAGAAGTCCCTAAGAGTGAACAATGTTGAAGTATTAAGTAAGAAACAATTGTGCAGAGATTCCCTTGAGTGTCTTGATTTACTCCAGTGTCCTTTTTGTTTGTCACCGAAAACATCCCACAGCTAGAAATGCACTCAGAGAGTGCAGACCTCTGCCGTGGAAGCTATTCGATTACAACATTTGACTATGTTACACCTTAATTCTACACCCCAAGTCTTTCTGCCTTGTTTTTGTGGAGTTCGAAATGGGAATGTCAAAATTCGCCCTATCCCGCAATGGTGAGGAATCTTTTTTTAAAAACTTCACCACCAACATTTTATCATTTGTTCCTTTTGTCATTTCCAGCAACTCCTCAAAATGTCAACAAAATCCATTCATAACTTTTCAAGTTATCCTTGGCGGAGGTTATGAGGGCAGTCATGGGGAAGTGGTTAAGGTGGCAGGCTTGTAGCCCAAAGGTTGCCGGTTTAATTCCCAACCCGCCAGGTTGGTGGGGGGAATAATTGCCCAATGCTCTCCTCCACCCTCCTCCATGACTGAGGTGCCCTCAGCGTGTTTTTTTGTGCTCTGGGGGATGTATCACCATGCCAATGGGAGTTTCCAGGTGGGCTTTCACATTAAAATAGATTGCTAAATGAACGTGTTTTTGTTTGTGTCTGTGTGTGTTTGCGTGTGAACGTTGGTGCGTGCGTTTGTGTGTGTGTGTGTGTGTGTGTGTGTGTGTGTGTGTGTGTGTGTGTGTGTGTGTGTGTGTGTGTGTGTGTGTGTGTGTGTGTGTGTGTGTGTGTGTGTGTGTGTGTGTGTGTGTGTGTGTGTGTGCGTGTGTGTCACAGATAGCATCAGCGCTGTGGTGGTACTACATCTCCAAAGGGGTGGAGTATCTGGACACGGTCTTCTTCATCCTGAGGAAGAAGTTCAACCAGGTCAGCTTCCTGCACGTCTACCACCACTGCACCATGTTCATCCTCTGGTGGATCGGCATCAAGTGGGTGCCAGGCGGACAATGTGAGTGAGATCCCCACACACACACATGCGTACACTACACGCACACACATGTATGCACGCACGCACGCACGCACGCATGCACGCACACACCCACACACACATACACATAAACACACACACATTTGTATGCATGCACAAACACACGCATGCACTTGTATGCACTCACACGCACACACACACACTTGTATGCATGCACAAACACACGCATGCACTTGTATGCACACACGCACACACACACACACACTTGTATGCATGCACACACACACACACACACACACACACACACACACACACACACACACACACACACACACACACACACACACACACACACACACACGCACTTCTATGCGCGCGCACGCGCACGCACACACACACACTCCAGGGCATTAACTATTGCATTCACCAGTCACTGTGGCTAGTGGTTTTCCTGATTCACTAGCCGTTCACCTATTCTACTAGCCACAAATCTGATATTGTTTTTTCTTTATCATGATACTGTACAGCTAACCTTTGAAGATGAGATGCTAAAGCAAGAAGATTAGTGCATAGCTTTGTACATAGGAATAAATACAAATAGAAACTGAGTAACTGGGCTTTTTCTTGAACTTAAATACATACAATTGATACACAAGGGGCAAACAGCAGAATGTAGGCTACTTCTGTACTCTTCTAATATAGGCTACTACACTGCAACTAAGGAATAAGCTACCTGCCGAATTGGCTAGTGACACTGAAATTATTACATGCCACAGCCAAGTTTTACCAGCATTTGGCCGGTTGCAGGTGGCAGTGTCAAGCCCTGACACACACACACACACACTTGTATGCATGCACACACACACACACACACACACACACACACACACACACACACACACACACACACACACACACACACACACACACTTGTATGCATGCACACACACACACACAAACTATCAAAGGTCGATGGCTGTGTGCTAAACATGAGTGTACTTCTCAGACAGAACAAGAACGTAATTGCATGAGACTCAGAATACAAATCAACAAGCAACATTTATTAGTTAAAACAAAAACTTCACCATTTAAGTATCTTTTGTAGGCTTGAAGCAGATTTCAGTAATTGTCATTGATGGCCATAATACTGATTGTCTATCAATTATGAGGGTGATGTACACTGTCAGAAGCACCTGGTAAGGGACTGTTCGTTATTTATTTTCGGGGTTGCCGGAAGATGTCCACCTTTGATCGTCCCCTACGGAGAAGTAAAATAGCCCTATTCTACCTTATTTTTGTGACAAATGTTGATTGAGCAGCGCTGCTGCTAACTGAATGTTATGGCAATCACCCCGAAAATAAATAACGAACAGTCCCTAAGTACAGTTTACTGTAGATGAGAGTCAAATGTATCGCAGCTTTGTCACGACATAGTTCACGCACAGTGCATGAAGCTAAAAACAAACTTAGACGACAAACAATGTGGCAACCTTACATCAACTGAATATACTAAATGAGACATGTCATAGCTGAGAATGTTACAACAATGTTTCCATCTCGTCTCAGCTTTGGCAGCAGTCGAGCCTTTCAACATTGATTTTCTAGACTTGTCTAGACAAGCTGTTGTATAGTTCAGATGAATCATTCAGGTGTGATCTGTAGAAACCGTAGCTTTCCGGCGTCATTCCCTGTAGCTTTCCAGACCTTGCATAAACCTGGGGGTCGTTTCTCGACAGTGCCTTTGCTAACGACTTTAGCCATTTTGTTCGTTCTTAAGACCAACGTTGTAACCAAGGTCTTGAGTTGGTCTTAAGTTGGTCTTAAGTTGTTCTTAAGTTGGTCTTGCGTCTAAAGACCAACTGAAGACCAACTTAAGACCAACTCAAGAGCAACTTACGACCAACTCAAGACCGACTTAAGACATTTAGCAACAACAAGAATCGAGAAACGGAGTCCAGAGCCGTCTAATAAGAGAGTTCCGTCACTCCCATAGACCTCAATGGTCCAAACTTTCCACAGCAATGGCGGCTCACATGGAGCCTCACAGAGCGTTTTACATGTAAATCACCATTGACTTAAGTTCCAATAGAAGTAGTTGCTTTGTTCTAGGAGGTGGCCGTGGACCACAGGAAATGCGGTAAAGGTAAATGTAATTCGTTTGTACTTAATCTTTGTTTGGTATGTAATGGTTCTGTGTTAGTCTCCAGCGAAGAGAAAGTTGCTGTTTAGGAATATTGTAATCTATGTGAATCACACCACCAACCGACTTCCTTGTCCCTGGTTGACACAACTCTCCTATTAGACGGCTCTGCTTCAAACATCACAACATCATAACGTAACAACATAAGCTCGATGAGGTAGACCGTAGCTTTCCGGCGTCGTTCCCTGTAGCTTTCCAGACCTTGCATAAACCATTTCCCCTTCGCACATGTGCAGTGTGGCTTAAAGCCATGGTTGACCCAGATGAGGTGAGCGGCCGTCATGGCCACTCACACGATTAACCTTTTACCTCTTTGTGTGTCTCTTATCTCTTGTCTCTCCTCTTGCCTCTCTCCTCCTGCCTCTCTCACGAACAGCTTTCTTCGGCGCCACCATCAACTCAGGTATCCACGTGCTGATGTACCTGTACTATGGCCTGGCTGCCTGCGGCCCCAGCATTCAGAAGTACCTGTGGTGGAAAAAGTACCTGACCATCATCCAGATGGTAAGAGAAGCAGATCAGTCATCTCCCCTTCTAAATTGACCCGTTCAGAATGACGTCACGTCATCACTGAATGCGTGCGCATTGTTGATTCAAACACACCAGAGAGGTTTTAAGAGTATTACGAGAGACTCCACTCTTCCGGGTGGTACTCTACTCTAGGGGTGCCAACGGAGGAGTGCAGACTCCATTCAGAATGAACGGGCTTTGCTCTCTCGACAGTGCCCCCTAGGTGAACTGCAGGCATGTGTAAAATAGGGAGTGGGGAGGCTGTATGTAAAAGAGGCTGAACACACACACACAAACAGACAGTGCACACCCTAGAAGACCTGCCGTCCTGAAGCGTTGCTAAAAATAGAGATTCCGAAAAGTACACTTGTTATGCTATTTCAAGAGGGAAGAGGCTGTTCCAGCATAGGAAATGTTTGTTGTTACAAGACATACAACGTACTGACTGGACTGAGGACATCATCAGGAATGCCCGTGTCGGTGGCGTCGACTGCATATCTGAAGTTATCTTGACCATCCATTTTCTTATTTCAGAAAAAAAAACACCTGGCTTGTTTCTGTACAAATGAACGCTGCATGGTCAATTCTGCTCCAACGATGCGCACGCAGCCAAATTACTTCATATTTGTTTACAAACAGTAAAGGGGTCTATAAGGCCTCCCCCTTGGAAATAAAATGACCATCCCCACCCTTTTAGATTCACAACTCCCCTACTGGTTCTATATGGGTGTTCATACGACGACAACGTTATGATAACAACTTTATCGTCAGTTTTCTTCACTGGAATTAATTTGTGCATCCCTGAGCAAGACTCATATGTCATCTTCTCTTGTGCCCGACACAGATCCAGTTCCACGTGACGATCGGCCATGCGGCCTACTCGCTCTACACGGGCTGCCCCTTCCCCAGTTGGATGCAGTGGGCCCTCATTTGCTACGCCATCACCTTCATCATCCTCTTCGGCAACTTCTACTACCAGACCTACCGCCGCAAGCCCCGCCATCCTGCCGGCAAGGCCGTCGCCAATGGCAACGGCTCCGTGGCAACCACCAACGGTGTCGGCGGCAAGAAGTTGGACGGGTCGGCGCCGGTGGAGGAGCACAACGGCACGAAGAACCACAAGAAAGGCAGAGCCAAGAGAGATTGAAGCCAATGGCGCGAGGAGAAGGGAGGGACCTGTCTCGTCTGGACCAATAAGACACGAAGGAGGACCAGCCAGTGATGGGATTGGGGTGTGGGTAGTGTAGGGGCGGGTTTTGTGTGAAGCCTCACTACCCCCCCATAGGTTGAGAATATGATTGACAGGAAGAGAGATTACTGTCTCTTTTTTTCTGTAGTCAGGTGTGGCGTTTCCTCTGTCCTTCAGGTACCTTTGTACCTTGTGTACCCAGATGTGCAATTGTCTTCAGTGTCTTTCTTGCTATTTCTGTCCTCTCTCTCTCTCTCTCTCTCTCTCTCTCTCTCTCTCTCTCTCTCTCTCTCTCTCTCTCTCTCACTCTCTCTATCTCACTCTGTCTGCTCTTTCTCTCTCTCTCTCTCTCTCTCTCTCTCTCTCTCTCTCTCTCTCTCTCTCTCTCTCTCTCTCTCAGCGTAACCAAATGATCATTCCATAAACCAAAGAGAGATGTTAAGACCAGGTAAAATAAACAAAAGATCCAACAGGAAATAGGCGGAATGCGGCCGTCTCCCTCTTTTTTTCTGGTCTTCATTCAGCATCATCTCACCATCGGTTGTCTTGATCTATCTATCTATCTATCTATCTATCTATCTATCTATCTATCTATCTATCTATCTATCTATCTATCTGTCTATCTATATGTCTGTCTGCGTCTTTCTATCTACCAACATCTACCTATGTGTTCAACTGTCTGTTCAATGACTGTTGGTTTTTGCATCTGTTTGATTGTCTCTCTCTGCAGTAATACAGCATCATGCATGCAGCCTCTGTGCCTGGTCCCACACAAAGGGTACTAGGTGAACAGGCACCAGGCATGGCTGTCCTCAGTACACCCCAACACAAAGCTAAGCCCTCACTTGTTGTTTTGGCAAGTCGAGCACTGTCTCTGCCAACTGCATGGTGCATCCCTACTGATGAGCATTGCTGTACATTTTTGGTAACCCTTTAGAATAACTACCTATTCACAGCTTTATAAAAACATATTTAAACGTATATCAAAAATAATTAACATTTAACAAAGCATTTACAAATGTTTGTAAATGAGTAATAACCAAACTACGACTGCACAGTGGAGTGGGAATCAACTTCTACTGTGTGAGTTTTATGTGGTTTCATGCCTTCTGGTCTTTGGAGGAGACACTTCCAGGACCGATGCGACTGCGCTGTGTGTTGTGCAGAAGTGTAAGAATGTTTGGCCAAATGACCCAATGGTTATAGGGACGTCATCTCAGTTTCAAAAAATTAGCCAAACCAATCGAGAAAAACTGTAACATAGTATTTCTTGCCCATTTATAAAAAAAATAAACATTTTGTTGATAATTAGTTCATTATTTATAAAGTGTTTATAAAGCTGTGAATAGGTAGTTAATCTAAAGTGTTACCACATTTTTTTGTCATCTGTGCTAATAACAAACATCCAGACTCAGTGCAGACGTTATTGTGTGTACTATATGTGTTGGGATAAGAAAATTTCAATAACTGATTGGTACACCCCAATTGGATTTGAAAAAGAAAAAGTGTTAGAACATTTTGTAAAATAGCATTTTTGAGTAGTGATTTTGTCGATTTAAAGTGTGGTAACCAAATGCTGGTATCCTCAAAACTAATGGTGACAATAAACTGATTTGACTTTTAAAAAAAGATTTCCCCTGTAGCTTGGTAATATTGCGCCTTTTTCTAAAATTCACTGACACTGTACAAGGAGGGAGAATCTTCATAGTTTGTTTGAAGGCCTCAAACTCATGACCTAAAGGAAGGACACATGACTGAAACTTTCTTGAGGCATATTGCTGCCAAATCACCACAGAACTTGGTTAGGAAGACATTTCACAGAGTCAAAGAAGCCCTTGTCATGAAAGGGGAAAAGCTAACTTAATTAGGCTAGCACAGAAAGCATACGTCTTTGTGTTACGAACGGTGCTGTTGAAAACTGTGCGGTTGACTCTAACACCAGAACTTCGAAGTGAAATACCATAACATAACCTTTCCAAGATAATCATGTGTCTCTGACACCGGCTAACCCTCCACCACCTTGATCAAATGTTCTGTGGGTAACACACTGACTAGTTTCTCTGTAAGTGCATAACCTGAACGTACGAAGAAAAGTCCCAAGACATAAAGGGGTGAGGATATTATCTTTTGTAAGCTATGTCAACAGTTCTCACCAAAACTGAGCAAAACAAATACAGTACAGTTCTGTACATTACTTAATTTGGATTTTTCCTAACAGGCTGATGCAAACATGTTTTTGCTTTGTTTATTTCTTCCCTTCTTTTTTCCCCATCAAAATTATGCTCAATTAGACCTAACGTAGTGATTTATTACAGTAGGCCTAATAGCAGGTGGGATATATATTTTTTATTTTATTTAGCAAGACCAATCTATACATCAGTTGCATTACTTAACATTTCTTCCATTTTCTGGAGGGTTATTTGCAGGAGTCTGTCTGGGTTTTGTATCACTCTTTCCCACAAAGTGTGGCCGGTAGCCTATTGACCTAAGTTTTTATTTTATTTATTGTAGATTTACAATGACACACACACACACACACACACACACACACACACACACACACACACACACACACACACACACACACACACACACACACACACACACACACACCCCGTGACTGCAATTTATACAGAAATAAAGAAGATGGTGGTTACTCATTGTTCATCATCCTATTTACTGTCTGATGAGTGTAGTCTATGTGTGAGAGCTTTGTGGCAGTTTAATGACTTTTATACAGTAGGTGTGTGTCTGTCAGTGTGCAGTTATGCATTAGCCCTTTGAGAAGTACCATCACAAATATGTGATTAGAATTTTGCCAACATTTTGAGTTCTCATTATGATGTCATAAGGACTTAGCGAGATTTTTAACACAGACTTCTATGGGCTCAGTAGATTTTTCGAGCAAAATTCTAGAAGAACGGGAAAATCCTTACTCCTCAAAGGGTCATGCATAATATATGCAATGTTTAGGTTGCATTGACATGTTCCTTGCCTGTTCCTTTTGATGCACACTTGACAATTCCTACCCCCACTGTTGCCCTGTTCAGGGTTGCAAGGGTGCGTGACACATGCCCACCCCCCTCACTGCACCCCAGTGTTAAACACATTGACCTTTTTGGCCTTAACCAACTTCGTGACAACCAAACCATCTGTCAACCCATCTAACTAACCCCAAAAATATAAACCCCTTAGGGCACTGTAGGAGAATGCCCCTGCTGCCACGCGCGCGCGCACACACACACACGCACACAAGCGCACACGCACACAAGCACACACGCACACAAGCACACACGCACACACGCTCAAAGCAAACACACATAATTGTCCTCTAGCTAGCCTGCCATGGTATTGAATCGCCTTCCACACTTGATGGCTTATATAGCTTGGCACTGTCCAAAGGTAAAAACTTCCAAAACATGAAAAGTTAACTTCAACTGCTGTTTCATGACAGATTAAAATTGTGATTCGCCCTTGCAGTTTACAGTGAAGAAAAATAAAGATAGATAGAGACATTACGTAACAATAAATAGGTACCTACACACACGCACACACCACTAACAACAGCAAAAGTACAATCAATAGACATACAGTGCCGATGGTCCTCTAGGCAGGCAGTACTGTAGTAGCTTCTTCTTGGTAGCTGCTTGAGGAATGTGGACTAGTATATACCGGTATATGAAGAGTTTATTTGCAAAACAATGTATCCACCAATTTTTGACTTTTGCATTTTATTATTGAAAATGACTGTTTAGAGGTCCCATCACCTATGTGTGAATTCTTACCGTTTTGCAATGCAATGCAATGGAATGCCCAATACAAAAATGTTAATTTCCCAACATTTTACAAAATGGAGATACACCGTTTTGCAAATAAACTCTTCATATATAGGCCTAACTGACGTCACAACACAACCAACTCCACAGTGTATCCCCGATCATGTTGTTCTTTTTTTTACTGGGGGTGATGAATGGATATGGGGTTTCTCGTCTCGTGCCTCAGTCGAGCTTCAGCGTAGAGGTTCCCAGAGTGGGGTTCAGGATCCCGAGGGGGACCGCAGAGGTTTTGCAGGGGGGTCGCGAACAGAAGGGAAATGGCATGAAAATGTGAAAGCTACAGGTTAACAGCTGTCATACTTCCACAAAGTGGCTAGTTACAGTAATCACTTTTATGATGGTTAATATATTAGTTTGCTTTTCATGTGAATTTCTATTAATATTAACAGACAAACTGGAATATCGAGCAATATAATATTAAGGGACAAAAGTGGTTAAGAATATGGGGGTGGGGAGGTGGGGTGTCACAAAAATATTCCCCGTGGGCGGGTTTGGGAATCACTGCTTTAGACATGGAGCGGCCACTGATAGACGGCCACTGTCACTAAGCTGCCACAGACATGGAGTCGATTCAGTCATGGCAGGTCAAAGGTTCAAAGCCAATATATAGAGATGAGATTACAGTACTGTAGTCACCAGGGCTCTAAATTAACACCAGCCAACCGGCTAAATGCTGGTCAAAAGTAATTTTGTCTGGTAGAAAAGACCAACTTACTAGCCGCTTTCACACATTTGTGAGTGTGTTTGGTTAGTAAGATTTCATCTAGTAATCATTTTGGCTGGTGGAGAAAAATGTTAATTTAGGGCCCTGGTAGTCACCCATCATAATCAGCAAGCTGTTCAGGAAGCACAGCCAGAGCTATACTATACCCACTCTGGTGCTCAATTGCATCAAGTCATGTCTGTGTGTGTGCACATGTGTCGCGTTCGCACACGTGTGTAAGAATGCCTGCATGTATTATCGTTTTAGCATTGGTGTATAGCCCCTGCCGTGGCCAACCGGTAGGGCACCCGTCTGCTATGCGGATGACCCGGGTTTGGTTCCCGGCCCGGGTCCTTTGCCGACCCCTCCCCGTCTCTGTCCCAATTTGCTTCCTGTCCACCTCTCACACTGTCCTATCAAAAAATAAAGCTGAAAAAGACCAAAAAAAAAGTTTGCGTGTGTATGTCTGCATGCATTATAGCATACCGCAAGTCTTGGTGTGTGTGTGTGTTTGACAGAGAGAGAGAGAGAGAGAGAGAGTATGTGTGTGAGTGTGAATGTCTGCATGTATAATTCTGTAAGAAGTCCTGGTGTGTGTTTGAGTGTGTGTGTGAATTTTGCGTGTGAGTGTGCGAGTGTCGTTCTAAACTGCGCCGGAGCTTTGCGGCCCTGTAGCAGACAGGCGGGCAGGCAGGCAGGCAGGACAAGACGGCTGCCATAAGCCTGCTGGCAAATTGGCTTTGTGGACAAAAGAGCTTACAGACACGTCACTGCTGCGCTTGGCCTGTGAATTCAGGTCACTGCTGAAGACAGACAGGCGCAGGTCTGGTAATCCAGCGCAGATTCGGAGGAGGAGGAGGAAGAGGAGGAGGAGGGGGAGGAGGAGGAGGAGGAGCATCCTACAGAAGGAAGGCAAGGTTCACCAAACCCCCCACCCCCCAAGCACACACACACACACACACACACACACACAGGGCCGCGGACAGCTTTTGCTGGGCCCAGGACAAGGTTATCTGAAAGGGCCCCAAAGCCAATACATGTAATGTAACGGGGACCCAATTCTGGGCCCCCAATCTCCCTGGGCCCAGGACAACATACCCCTTTGCCCCTCCNCCCCCCCCCCCTTGTCAACGGGCCTGCACACACACACACTCATGCCCGTGTGCACGGACACACAAGGTCTCCAATTAAAACATGAACAACATTTTCACTAAAACTTTCCAGCTCCTTGGCTGTACCGATCTTGATATATGCCTAGCTAACTCTATGCTTCCACACTTTTGTAGCTTGTTCTCGTAAGTTTCTTTGAACGGAAGCATTTGGTAAATGTAAATTATATGTAACACTGTGTAATATCTACATACGTAGGTCTTTTTTTTTCATTTGCATACTCATTACACTCCAAAGATAATTGCAGCCTATGTGTGTCTCGCCTAAAATACTTATTAGTATACTTAGACTAGGGCCCAATGTATCTTCTTCCACTCCTTTAACTTTATGTATTTGAATGAACTAATTAATTGCATTGTTTGTGATATTTTACTCATTGATGAGACAGGATGCAAACAAGATTTCTTTCTCTGTAGGATTTGTCCACCAGGTATAAAAAAAAGAAAAAGAAAAAAAAAAAACTCCTTACACTGCCATCATCGGAAATTCAGTGGCTTGCTAAGTTGGTCCTTAGAGGGGCGCTTGGGTGGTGGCTCGAGATAAGATGTACATGTCTATCTTTAAAGGGATTTGGGGAGGTGGTATGATAGTGAAGGCATCCAATCAGATTGAAGAGCAGATCCTCTGCAAGTCTGGCACAGCGCTTTAACAATGACATTTGAATTGCACAGAAAGTGTTGGAGGGGCAAAACCTTTTCAGTCCAGTCCAATCCAAGTAATACACCTCTTGCCAAACATGCAACCTACTGTAAGTAGAATGGAAATTGGGGGAAAGGTCAGTCTAGTCTCCAGGTCACTCGCACACACACGCGCACGGGCACACGGGCGGGCACGCGGGCACGCACGCACGCACGCACGCCCACACACACACACAAACTATTGTCATACCACCCACCCATCCATTTTTATTCATTTGCCATTATTTTTAAGTATACTAATTACTAATTAGTGCAGGGCCGATGACAGCTTTGGCCAGGCCCAGGACAATGTCACCTGAAAGGGCCCCCTGCCCAAAGGGTCCCTCTCTCCCTGGTCCATTGGACAACTGACCTGTCTGTGCCCCCTGAATTAGTGAGTCTTTATATCCATTCAGCCATCATTTACTTAGTGCTCCTCCGTCCACCTGGGAATGGGGGGTGGTAAGTTGCCCCAGGCCAAGGAAGAGAGGGGCTGTCGTGCCGAAAAGCGAGTGCCTGCCAGAACACGAGTGCCCTCATTGAAACCAATGACATTTTTTGAGAGAAAATTATACTAATTTTTGCGAATGAATTACATAATTTATGAACTAAAAATATGCTTATGAAACATTACTCGTCCTCCACTTAATATGAGCTATTTGAATGAAACTGTAACATTTGTTATGACAATTCTTCGATTCTTTTATGGAAATAATACTGAAATTGTAACCAGTTCTTTGTAATAATTCCAGAAGGAATGTAGATGCTTTATTGATAGGCTATCCATCTTAAATTGTGTCGGATTTATCTGAAAAAAAGCTAAAAAATATCTGAGAAATTGGTCATTGGTTTCCATTGGTTTCAATGAGGGCACTCGTGTTCTGGCAGGGACTCACTTTTCGGCACGACAGGGCCCCTGAACTATGTCCTCACTACACTGTATGTATTCTATTATGTGGGTGGTGTGGTCATTCTGTCAGATGACTTTGTACTGGAGCCGGCCAAAGCTGTCAGCGACCCTGCATCTACTTATCCACGTCTCCAATTCCACAAAGCTGTCTTCATCCCATCCCAGACCAGTGTGTCTGCTGGAAGCAGGTGGCGGTGGTGGGGAGGAGAGGTACTGGAGGTCGGTCAGCGAGTCTCACCTCTGCCCAGGTGAAAAACCCATATACTTAAAGTGTACTTTTTTTGACCGTACTTAGTACAAAGTGTACTATTTTCGGCGATTTAAAGTGCGCTTCATTGCACTAGCGCTGAAGCACTACTAAAGCAGTACTTCAGCACACTTGCAGCACTCTGAGGATGCTAAATTGGCACCGCTTTTGGACAACTTTAAGTGCACTACAAGCATACTTTTGAAAGTATGCTCCAAACACGCTTTTCATGCATTCGTATGGCATTAATAGTGTGCTTGAGTACACTTCTATAACATTTTATTGTTACTAGAAGTACAATAAAAGTATATTAACTTCATGCTTCTTTGGACTACATTGGAATATTTTAAGTCTGTAAAAAGTATATCATATTAAGTATTGTAAATATATAACAGGTATGCTTGAAGTATATTCACAGTACACTCCCAAGTACAACGAATAATATAAATCTAATACTACAATCCATGCTGGTCCTCAGAGCTTGTACATTACACACAGCCACATGTCACAGTATTGATACAGTATGCATGCCTAGCATGACTGACATTTACAATCATTGCATTGTTACAGAGATTTCAGATACACATTTCACTTTATTTCATACTTGTTCCACCTTCCTGCAGTTGATCATTTGAATTAATCACTAATGGTGACCCTTGATTCTTTGTTTGAACAACTAGTTCCAACTTACCTCTCACCATGGTATCATAGGAAGTGTGAGGCTATATATACCAGAACATACTGTATACGTGACCATCATAATGACGGTGGGAACATGGCCATTTTTTGTGTACCACTTTAAAATTTTAAAACTCCTACAATAAACGCAGAATATAACAATGAGTAATATTTTCATGCAAACCAAAGATATTCCTTAGAGGTAAATGGCTTTCTGTTTGAGAAATTTAGCTCCAAGAAGTGCATTGCATGATGGTACATGCATGATGGTGCATGATGGGTAAATTAACTTTGTGTAAGCACACTTTGAATATATTTGGGTGAAGTACAATCATGGTGCACTTAGAAAAAGTGTACTTGCAATATGTTAAAGCGATTTACTTTAAAGCGCACTATAGAAAATCACACTTAGAAGACATTTGGGTGAAGTGTAATCATATTGCACTTTAAAAAAGTACAATTGCAATATGTTATTAAAAAATACACTTTTAGTAAGTTCACTATTAGAACACTATTAGTATATTCCTCTAAATACACTTTTGTCAAACATCTTCGAAGTACACTTGAAGTATGGTTCGCTAAGTGTACTTTCTTTGAGAGCAACTTAATTAGGCCTACATCTAATTTTAAGTACACTTTAAATAAGCATATTGTAAACATACTTTTTCTTAGCACAAAAAGCACGAGTGCACTTTTAACATGCTAAGTACACTTCAGTCATACTTTTATTGTACTAAATTGAACCACTTTTTCACCTGGGTGGGACAATAAGGATATTCTACCACCACCCATAAGAGGATTGCAGACCCACTTAACGCAGCATAATAGAACTTGGGGGGCTGTGTGTATAAGGCTTAATGCACGCCGTACCTCCAGTGGAACGCTGTAAGTCATTGAAAAGTTGAGTACCATAGCACTACTATGACATGACACAGGGCCTATAGTAATGCACTACGACTTGGTCATTGCCATTCTGTTAACCGCACATTTATAACGCCGTGTCTTCACTTCACGGGTGAAAGGTATAGTAGGCTTATGCACTTTTTTTGAGTGTTTTATTTACATTGATGCTGCCCATTCACAAATCTTGCTGTTTTTAGGTATATTTACCTCCAGTCTTCATTTAACTCAGGGAAGAGCGCGACACTGCTTCTTCACAATTCACCACTTTTTTATTTTTCCTTTGGTGCTGACGTTTCGGCACTAGGCCTTCACCTCCACCATCATTTTTTTAAGTAGGCCTAATTCCTAATGATGAATTCTAAATGTACATTCTTTATATATGAATAGGTGGATCTTTTCCACCATTTTGAATCACCAGTAGGATAATAGACATATTTGGCTGCAAAACCATTATTGTAAAAATACATAGGCCTACCCTAATTAGCACTGCATCAACAGTGTATCTTGTTATAAAAATACACAAACAGCTTCATTCTCATCTGCCTTTGGTGATAGTTAATTGTCTTCTTCTATCTATAACATAATATGGATTCTATTTCTTTTTCTCTACTCTTTAGCACATTGAATGACAACTATGTATGATAATGTGCTATACAAGTCATTTTGATTGATTGATTGATTGAAAGTCGCATTGGCTATAAAGCGTCTGCCAAATGCAATGTAATGTAATGTAATGATCGATTAATATGTTGCCTTTAAGACAAATGCAGCGCACTCGGCATCTTCACAAAACTAGGGGTGCATCCCAATATGTGACCTTGCCTCCTCCACTTGCTTCTCGTCATGATGATATCACTGACAACAGCATTATATTTCAATATCTTGCAAAAGCTCAATTGTAAAGTCTTTTTCTCATTTGCAATTGGGATGGTGAATGAAAAACAGTTCCTCAAAAGTTGTTGTGGCGAGGCTGACAGCTGGGAAACTTTATAGTTTTCTCCACGGAGGAGGGGCCAGGAGGCGGGACGAGGAGACAAGCACAAGTGGAGGAGGCAAGGACACATATTGGGATGCACCCTAGGAATGGCTCTAAAAAGCCTGAAGTTGAACAATAGTCTCACTACTACAAACCTCAAAGACTAGCCTCACTACTACTAACCAGAGGTGTAGGTTTGGCTCAAAAAGTGGTGGGGACATTTTAATGGCAAATTGTCCGGATATGCTGTTTTTGCATTGTATTTGTGAAAAAGTGGTGGGGACAAGCTATGTTTATCTCAAAAGTGGTATGGACATGTCCCCACCGTCCCCCCCTAAAATTGCGCCCATGCTACTAACCTCAATCAAAGACTTTGCCTCAATCCAGGCATTAACAAGCATGTGCAACTCAACTAAAGGGGTGTCTTTTACATAAAGTATTTTTAGGCTGAACAGTGACTCAGTGAGCCGTTCGGTCTGGATATTTCTCTGATGACTCAAGTGTGACGGCCAATCACAATTGGACCTCCACTAATTGAGTGCAGTGTACTGTCCTCTGCTGGTCAAAAAGGGAATTGCTAATCCAGGCTAGAGTATTTGTTGGCCCACAGCATCCCAGACATTTCAAAACGGATCATTATCCCTAGACATAATCCCCACATGCAGATACTAGCGTCACAGAAAATTAGCCACCTATAAACAGTTTGAAGAGTAACAAGCAGAGCTTGACATTAGTTTTCCAGTCACTGGCTGTTCAGCCGTTATACAGGTAGCCACAGTTTTGTTGTATTTTTCAGACGAATTTCCTTCACATATGCTCAGAAAATGTGATAGAGACGACTAGTATAATGAACATAATGTGTTAAATAAAACCACCTACAGTCGGCTACAGTACATCAGGCAAATAGAATCTGAATCTCTCTTGAACCTTAAGAGAACTCAGCATGTATGCTACCGAGTTACCTGCCAAAGTGACTACTGAGACAGATATTGTTACTAGCCATGACCAAGTTTAACCCATTTTTGGCCGGTTGGCAGGTGCCAATGTGAAGCCCTGGTAGCAAGCTGTGGAAAGTGAATGACCAGGGTTCCAAGTCACTTCAAGACAGACTGAAAATTCCAAGTGACTTTCCTGGCCATACAACAGAATTTCCATAATCTCCCATAAAAGAAAATGCCCAACATACTAATTTTTATTATCATTTTTTTGTACGGGGTAGGGGATGACAATTTGATGGCCAGTTTTCAAACTCCCATTTTCAGCCAACTCTTGACACATGCATTTACCAGGCAATCTAGTTGCCATTACACTATATACCATCAAAATTCCTCGATATTCCCAGACATTCAGTCGAACTCCACAACTGGGAAAAAAACATTTGTAAACCATGTTCTTAATGTTGTAGAACAAATTCAGTTCACGTAATTTGCTGCAGTGACATCAGATATCTGAAATGAATTTTTCCAGGAACAATTTTATTTTAAGTGAAACTTGGGACAAGTGGCTATTTTTACAGACACATGCTTGTCTTGGTTTAGTTGTTGTCAGAAGCTAAACCATTTCATGTTGGAATGCATAAATATAACATTAAGACGATCTGAAACTCCAGACTCCAGTCGGAGTGATGGTCAAGGTTTAATTATCCTTAAATACAGATACAGTGGTTATTAGTTGAAGAGTTACCAAGAGTTAATTACAGTCAACAGCTGGTCAGCAGAAACTAAGACACTCGTGTTGAGGATGATTAAAGAATGAGCAGAGACTTCAAGTCAGTAACAAATAAATGGCTTCTCACAACCATTTGGGTTTATTTTACTCCGAGCGTCTCCAAAGCAGATATACCGACCAGATGATTGGATGGTGTTTTCATTCAGTCCCCCTGGCAACCAGTCATTGCTTCCATCGTAAACAGGCAAAATAAAAACGAAACGAAACAAAAAAAGTGCACATTCTACGGTAGCAAACAGAAGAGCCGAGCAAACGCATGTATATAAATACACAAAAAGGGCCTCAACGCGGTTCTCATATAGAACCGGCGTTGGGGACCCACAGAGATCCAGAGTGGAGTGGAAAACGGGGGCAGGGAACCCGACCCGCGTTACAGGATGGGATGCGATGTGCGCACGCGTGCGTGTGTGTGTGTGTGGTGTCTAGCCCTCCAGAGATCCAGACGCCACGGCGTCCTGGTAGGAGGGGCCGCCCTCCTTCTGGTCGGGGAAGAGCTTGATGAGGTCGTCGATCCTCAGGATGGTGATGGCTGCCTCCGTGGCGAACTTCAGGCTCTTGGTCTTCACCATGGTGGGCTCGTACACGCCCGCCTGCTTGTTGTCGCGCGGCTTACCGTTCACCAGGTCCAGACCGATCCTGCGGGCGGAGGAGGAGGGGAAAGAGGGGAAGAGATGAGTACAGGAAAAGGACCGCACCCGTGCAAGTTACGATGACAGATGTGAAGATGTAGGGGTGTGTGTGTGCACACAAGGACGAAAGGGACAGATAAGTACTGCGCCCACGCACACACACATGGCCTCACCACTTTATGTTCTTGCACTCGGGGTACACACATACACGGGTTGGAAATAAGCACCCGTCCACCCGCCAGGGACGAGTAAATTTCAGGGCTGACGGGTACATTTTTCAACCCACCAGTCACTTTGACTGGTTAAAATGTCAAGTGACTGGTAGATTTTATAATCTACCTGCCACAGTGACTGTCAGAGGTGGAACTTTTTTTTCCCCCCCACCAAACACAGACACACAGACGGGCGCGTTAGTCCTCACCATTTGAGGTTCTTGCGTTCGGGGTTGACCTGGGCCTCGTTGTGGAAGGCGCGGAGCTTGGCCACCAGGTCAGTGGAGTCCTGAGCCGCGTTCACCGCCAACGTCTTGGGGATTACCAGCAGCGACCGCGCAAACTCCGCTATGGCCAACTGCTCCCGCGAGCCCTGGGAGGGACACACACACACACACACAGACAGACAGACAGACAAGTTAACATCTCTGTGCAAACACTACTATGGCAAAGGGTCCCTCGAGCCCTGGGACGGACAGAGAGACAAACAGAAGGTCAACATCTCTGCCAACTCCTCAATGGCCAACTATTTTGTCGGGCCCTGGGAGGGAGGGACACGGACACACACACACACACACTTAACATCTCTGCAAACTCTAATGGTCAACTACTTCTTCGGGCCCTGGTAGGGAGGCATAAGCACCACTAGTTAACATCTCTGCACCAATGCACACTTGTTTTATCCTGAGATGCAAGTATAAATAGTATTGTGTCAACAATAATCAATTCGGCAATGCAACGCGGGCATGAACAAGTCAATCCAATACGCCAAGTTCCAGAATCGATGCAGCAAATGTTTTAAGTTTCGATTACTTTCGTGGATTTTTCAGGAGCAAATAAATGTTAAATTAAATAAAAGCACTTCAAAGCATTGAAAACTGCTAGACGGATACAGAAAACAGCCAATAAAATGTTGCTCAGTATCTGACTACTTGTATTGCCTCATCATGACTGATAAAACATTTGCTTTGCTTTCAGTAGAAATGTAATGCATTGCAATGCATTATAGAATTGAATCGAATCCTCCCGAATCGTAATTTAATCGAATCGTGAGGGCAGTGCCAATGCACACCACTAATAAATAGCCCACTGTGATGAATGGTATATTCCTTCAATGTTTGCAATGCTCTCGATTGCACTTATTTGGAAACAAATTGGGCACCCCTGTTCTAGAGAGTACATGTTCAGTCCTCAGGCACATCAGAAACACCTGCGTGTGTGTTTCTGTGTTGAAAGCTTCAGACTGAGGTTGCTGTATCCCACGCGTATAACCACACACACAACAGTTAGTGAGGCGGCAATGTAAATGGGAAACACTGATACCTAGTGATGACATGCTTATCACACAAGGCTTGTAAATGTCATCTCTGAAGTGCATTCATTGAGTCACTTGACCGAGAACTGTACAACAGTCCTGGAATTTGGAACATCGTTTGAAGATTCTCATTCGTCTACATTCTGCTAGTCAAAGGAGCGAAGGTCTTCTCACTTTTCATCCAAGTGTCATTTCAGTTATCTACTGTCAAAATAGCAGCGCATTTTCTCAACCGTTTGGCTGTTAAGGGCCAAATATGACATCACTGCTGAAGTCCACTCACAATAACCATCTGTGTGTGTGTGGTGTGTGTGGTGTGTGTGTGTGTCTCCAGATAGCTGGACAGAACTGCCTTCATGCAAGTGATGAGACACCCCACCCAGTTGAGGTGGTCATATTAAAGGATTTATCCGGAGTTGGAACAAGTTTGCCTCATTTTTGCATGTTTGGGATGAAATACAGTCACTCTAGAGCAAAATCAAGGCAAAAGGATGCGTTTTGAGAAAGTTTGATAATATCACGTTAGCCATATCAGCTATGCAATATGAAAGATTGCGGGCATCGTTTTTCGGCGGTTACACAAATTTAAAAAACACAACATTTTAAAGTCTTGCACAGGTCAAAACAACGTCAAACGTACCTCATAATATGTTGAGGGTATCCACACATAAACCGAAGTGTCCAAAGCCCTTCATGTATTCTTGAAAGGTCTGCAGAATGTGTTTTGTGAAGCTACTACCTTGAGAATATCTAAATTACGGTCAAGCCAACTATTTGACACTTAAGTCCACCAAGTAGATTGCCGAGTGCGTCGCATCATCAGCTGTGGTTACTCGCTACGGAAATAATCATAGCTGATGATGCGACGCACTCGGCAATCTACTTGGTAGACTTTAGTGTCAAATAGTTGGTTTGACCGTAATTTAGATATTCTCAAGGTAGTAGCTTCACAAAACACATTCTGCAGACCTTTCAAGAATACATGAAGGGCGTTGGACACTTTGGTTTATGTGTGGATACCCTCAACATATTATGAGGTACGTTTGACGTTGTTTTGAGCTGTGCAAGACGTTAAAATGTTGTGTTTTTGAAATGTGTGTAACCGCCGAAAAACGATGCCCGCAATCTTTCATATTGCATAGCTGATATGGCTAACGAGGCTAACGTGATATTATCAAACTTTCTCAAAACGCATCCTTTTGCCTTGATTTTGCTCTAGAGTGACTGTATTTCATCCCAAACATGCAAAAATGAGGCAAACTTGTTCCAACTCCGGATAAATCCTTTAACCACATATGCAGGGGTAACAGTGAAAAAAAATCCTGAGCCTGAACTTTTCTCCCTGCTCTAACGACGACGACAAGATACTGCATAGTAACGTAACGTAGGCCTATTTTGACACATTATTCAAACATTCAATAGCCTGTGTATGACCATTATTCAAGCCTGATAGTAGAAGAAAACCCTGAATCTGTAACAATTTCTGAGATAAGAATAACCTAATGGCTAACTATAATCAATGATTTTATTTTTGCAAACTCTGTCAAGCCTGAAATCAGGCATGGAGCCTGAATACCATCACCCCTGCGTATGTGTTCAATGAGGTGTGTGTTTGTAACGCTCACCACCCACAGGAGTGTGTGTCCAACCAGCTCCTGGTGGTTTAGTTCTCCAGGTAGTGTGTGTGTGTGTGTGTGTGTGCGTGCGTGCATGCGCTCACCATGCTGGTGGCGTAGTTCTCCAGGTAGTGTGTGTGTGTGTGTGTGTGTGTGTGTGTGTGTGTGTGTGTGTGTGTGTGTGTGTGCGTGCGTGCATGCGCTCACCATGCTGGTGGCGTAGTTCTCCAGGTAGTGTGTGTGTGTGTGTGTGTGTGTGTGTGTGTGTGTGTGTGTGTGTGTGTGTGTGCGTGCCCTCACCATGCTGGTGGCGTAGTTCTCCAGGTAGATGGACAGCGCTGCCTCCACGGCGCCCCCTCCAGGCACCACTGACTTGGACTCCAGCACCCTCTTGACCACGCACAGCGCGTCGTGCAGGGACCGCTCCATCTCGTCACACATGAAGTCGTTGGCCCCGCGCAGGATGATGGACGCCGACGTGCGCGCCTTGGTGCTGATGACAAGAGGAGGACGAGGAGGACATATTTACCAAAAGATTCTTGCCTTATGAGTTCATGAAATGTCTGAAGTAACTATTTCTTTTTTTCCCACAAGTAATAGTTAAGTAGATGGGTTTATTCAGCAACAGTCCGGCTCTGGCTTATTTGTCAAGTTCTTCCCTTTTCAGCATGTGATAAGATTGCGAGTCTTATTGGCATGTGATAAGATTTCGAGTTCTGACTGATCCTGCCTGCATTTGTAGATAGAGATTTACATCTTTGGACATTCTACATTAAATGTTGAAGATAATGAATTTAACTACATTTGGAGCAGTGTGTGTGTGTGTGTGTGTGTGTGTGTGTGTGTGTGTGTGTGTGTGTGTGTGTGTGTGTGTGTGTGTGTGTGTGTGTGTGTGTGTGTGTGTGTGCGTGCAGACGGTTGAAGTTATGAGAGCGCATGTCCAGTCCTCAGACACGTCAGAAGCATCCGTGTGAGTGGAAGTTTCTGTGTTGAAGGCTTCAGACTGAGATTACTGTATCCCACGCGTATAACCACACACACAATAGTTAGTGAGGCGGCAATGTAAATGGGAAAATGAGTGCATTGGACAGAGTCCTTGCACTGGACTAACTGAGGGCACCAAAGACACTTCCAACCTTAAAAAAAAAAAACCTCTCAGTTGCAAAGACATTGTGACCACACTGGCTTCCACAGATTGCCGTGAAAAGGGGGGCGGGGTCCACTCTAGTGTTCTACCTCTATAGGAGCAGGACTGTGTGCATGTGCGTGTATGTCCGTGTGTGCGAGACTCACTTCTTGACAAGGATGAGTTCGTCGTCACACACGCGCTCCTGCACCACCTCCTCGGCCGCGCCCAGCATGGCCGCCTCGAACGTCTCCTCGCCCTCCAGGTTGGACAGGGACGAACACATGGTGGCTGGGAAGGGACAAAAGGCACCGTTTAAGGTACATTGTGCAGGAAATGGTCAAAAGAGGTACTGCAGCTAAGCTGCTCATTGAAACTGGGTTGCCTATTGCCAAATTTTATTTTTTCACGAATGTTTACTAAGTAATAAACTAATATTTTCTAGTATGGTCCAAGTACAGTCATTGTTGCTGCTGAAAATGTGGAAATTCTGGAAATTCAAAATGGCGGACCATTGAGAAGACCCCCCTTTTTATTCAATACTTAGAATTTGATGGTGGTGGTAAGTAGAGGTGCACCGAAAATTCGGCCGCAGAAAATATTCGTCCGAAAACGCAAAAAAAGACACTTTCGGTTTTCGGCCGAAAGCCAACTGAGTGGCCGAATCGGAGGCCGCATAGAAAATGAATTGAAAATTGGCATTAATTAAACTAATTTCAGTTCTACTCTAACATTTGAAGACTACAGATACACATTTATTTTCTTTCAAAAACATGTCAAAACATTTATTCTAAACCGTAAATTTAAGCAATATTTAAAAATAGTGAAAAACCTAACTTCTGATAACTTTTGACTGAATTGTAATATTCGGCTTCGGTATTCGGCCAAGTGGTTCATTATGTTTCGGTTTCGGCCACAAATTTTCATTTCGGTGCACCTCTAAGAAAAAGTTAATATTAGTGAACGGGTAGCATGAATTCTGGAAATTAACAACAAAAAATCTTACACAGTTAACCTTTACAGAACACAACTCCCAGTCACACACATTCATCTGCAAGGCTCTAAACTAACACCAGCCAACCGGCCAAATGACATCAGGTGATTCAGAGCTGATTGGAAACCTCAAACTTGGGGATGTTTTTTGTGTACTACTTTCAAAACCCAAAGAATGACAACTTTACCATTGTTGGCATGATGTACTGTCAGTACATATAGAGGTAGCAGAGGAGGGCTGCGCACCCCTTCAGATCGTGACAGAGTTGCTCTTTCCTGTTAGCATAGCCACACATCTGGAGGGGGAGCAGATGCGCGGTACTAAAACAGGACGTGAAGGACAGTTATCCACCCACTGGCCACTTCTCAATGTCAAGTGGTTGTAGCTCAAAATGTGTAATTTACACTAACATCAACCAAGAGCAAAACTTTTCTACGTTCCACCCCTGTGCCATTGTCTATAAACGGCATGTTTAAACGGTTGTCATTTGGCACACATTTACCGTTTTAAGATAAAATAAAACAAGTGTAAAGAAATCCTGCACATTGCCCATTCCATCAACAAACTTTAATAAAACGTTTCGGTTATCCGACCTCTTCAGGTTGAGATGTTACCTGAAGAAGGTCAGATGACCAAAATGTTGCATTTAAGTTTGTTTTGTGGAATGGACAGTGTGTCGCATTTCTTTACACATAAATGACAACCCCACTGGGATAATATCCTAAACACCTGCCCAACTACAGGTGTGCAAAAGCGTTTTCTTGAACTGAAAGATAAAATAAAATATCTGGAACTACACAACATTAAAAAACACTCAGCTGGGCTTCTCCTTCCCCACCAACCTCTTGCCCATCGTCATACCCATGAAATGTACATGGTGTGTGCGTGTGTGTGTAAATAGGGGTTACTGTGACCGTCCCCTCACCTCCGGTGGCCTTGGCGATGCGTTTGAGGTCCCTCTTCAGCACCCTGCGTACGGCCATGGCCCCCACGTCCTCGAAGTACTTGAGGCACATGTCATCGATGCCGCCCGTGGTCAGCAGGACGTTGGCCCCCGCCGCCAGGATCTTCTGGATGCGCTCCTTGGTGATGTCAGACTCCCTGCAAGAGGGCAAAGGTCATAGGTCAAAGGCTAAACTCCAGGGAATCACGTACCACAACAGTTCGAACATTCACCATTTCCCAATGTCAAGTGCTCTGGCCTTGGTAGTGCGTGAAACGCCTAGTGATTGGATTAGGGATGCACCGATACCGACACTGGTATCGATATCGGCTTCCAATCCTGCTCATTATACTCGTACTCGTACTCTTCAAGCACTTGCCGATACCAGCTATGAGTACTACTATTACTCAAAACAATGCAAAATCTTGTCATGTTCTGTGGACTTGAAATCAGCATGGAAAAAAGTGCCACCTCATACATTTACTAACATTTGAATCTAAATGGAAATGGACAATAAAATATCACAGGTGGAAAAAAACAAGGCCATGTATAATTTCATTGTATTTTGGTGGTAAAAGGTATCGGTACTCGGTATCGGCAAGTACACACATTAATGTACTCGTACTTGTATCGGTTTTCAAAAAAGTGGTATCCGTGCACCCCTATTGGATACTCTTTTGTGAACACCGCGGAGTGCATGTCCAGTCCTCAGACACGTCAGAAGCATCCGTGCGAGTGGAAGTTTCTGTGTTGAAGGCATCAGACTGAGGTTACTGTATCCCACGCGTATAACCACACACACAACAGTTAGTGAGGCGGCAATGTAAATGGGAAAATGAGTGCATTGGACAGAGTCCTTGCACTGGCCTAACTGAGGGCACCACCAAGGACACTTCCAACCTTAGAGACAAAACCTCATGCTGCAAAACATAAAAAATAAAAATCTCTCAGGTGCTAAGACATCGTGAACCACTGGTATGTACACCTCACAAAAATACGAGAAGGTCTTCCTAAAATCAACTATATCCATTATCCTGTTCTCCCTTGAGCGTGTTGTGGCCTCATGATAACATCTGAAGAGCAATGCAGAAAAGTCCCCCAAAAGTTGCTGTGGCCAGGCCTGACAGCGGGGAGACTTGTTTGGGAACGGGATGGCTGAAATAATGGAACCTACCCTGTGTGTGTGTGTGTGTGTGTGTGTGCACGCGCCTTACCTCTGCCTGATCTGGTCGAGTTTGTCTGGGTCGCTGATGACCACCTGCACCCCCAGCTTCATCTTGGTCTTCTGCAGGCTGAAGTCCAGGCAGGCGATCTTGGCATTGGTCACACGCTTGGCCATACCTGAAACACATACACACTTAAATTTTGGAGTCCATACATCAATGAGGACCCAATTAAACGTCCTTGAGTGTTTTGAAAGGCCCTATATCAAACAAAAGTATTATTAGTTAAATTTTGGGACTTTTAATACCTTTATTCAGATAGGACAGTGTGAGAGCAGACGGGAAACAAAAGAGAGAGAAAGATGGAACGGGGCTGGGGAAATAATTAAGGTAACCTGGGGCCCCATGCATATGACCAGGTGCATAAGCCCCCAGCCATTGTACTCCCTGAAAAACATCTCTTCAATTGAGTAAAATCAGACATGTTAGCCATGATAGAAATACATTTTACATGTAGAAATCTCTTCCAACACAGGATGTCATCAAGTCATATGCATGAACTATCTCCAAAGACAATATTCTAATTTCTAGCTCACTGACGGATTCAACTCCTGCAATTACACTCAAGAGTTGTAATCTTGTCCAGTCCTAAGGCTCCTCAGAAGCACCCGTGTGGCTGTTTCTGTATTGAAAGCTTCAGACTGAGGTTACTGTATCCCACGCGTATAACCACACACACAACAGTTAGTGAGGCGGCAATGTAAATGGGAAACACTGCTACCTGGTGACGACATGATAGATAATGCTTCTGCTTCTAAAGCACTAATAATTTATAAATACACCAATATATAAATACTCCCCCGAGTGGGAATTGCAAAGACCTTTGTGATTAAAAAATAAGTAATTGAATATGCATAAATGAAAATGTTGGTAGGCTACTCGTGCGAGTGATTATTATTGGCTGTATGCACGCGCCAGTTACCAGTGGCAACATGGACGCTCACTCCCAGTCAGCCGAGCAGGAATGCCGAGTCAACTTGCTTTCTTAATAAGCGGCAAATACAGTTGTCAGTGAACGCGTGGTCTTTTGTTGTAGGCCTAGTGTAGGCCATGTTTTAGCATGCCTTCGGTGCTGTCTTAAATGTTGAACATAAAATGACGAAGTTTGTCACTGCATTGCTCGCCAAGGATTACATTTCCAGCAAGGGGTAGCAAGGAGCATAATATGGATTAAAGAAGACGCACACGCTACGTGGAGTTGCCTAAGGTAGGGGCGAAGAGGTTTCCTGTTACTACTTTGTCCGCTGTGACATTTCATGTCCTTCACGTAGGTTCTTAATTCTTGTCACTTTTACTGTAGCCTACAGTTGTAACTATGCGCGTGCAACCTTTCCTGATTTTATATTGACCGCATGGACATCAGGGGAAATGACATTCTCTTGGAGGGCCGAACAGGCTACTGTTCTTCGGGGTGAACTTATAGCCCATCCTTCTTAACGACAAGGAGTGGCATCTTCACCGGCTCGCGGGGATTTATTTGCACTAACAGTAACGTAACAAATGCGTCCATAGCCGCGCTGACTGCATCCAAACCGTATTCGTTAGTTTTCGCCTTTCTTATCCTCTCACGCCCCTCCCATGCATTTGATCACAGCACCCAACATCTCTGGTCTAACCGAAAGAAACATAAGGTGCGCTGTCACATGTATGCGTGTGTTTATACTTACTATGCGTGCATAACTAAATTAGGCTACAGCAAATTGCCTCATCCTAGTTGCCTATCCTGGCTATTTATCACGTGCTATTTTGAGTATGAAGGAGGCCACATAGAAAATATTGCTTGCGCACAGGTTCTGTTGTTATTACAGTGGTCTCGGGCTTCGGACGGGTTCGGACACAAACATTTTAATTAGTCTCGGGCTCGGGTCGGAGTTGATCACTTTTCTGTCGGCTGAGGGCCGGGCTCGGACAGAAAAAACCGGCCCGAGCCACGCTCTAGTGGCCACACATCCACTCCTCTGAACTTCAACGTTTTGCTAATTAACCATACCATGCCATGCTCATGGGGACCCAAGCTAGGATCTGACCTGGATCATTTTCCAACCCTACCTAGTCTTTCTCTCCCACTCGTTTCGACTCCACTCTTCTCTCCACCACCCTACCAGAAAAAAGCCTTAAAAACAAATACACTTCAAAGAAAGAAGTGAGGAAATGGTTGCGCACCTTGTGAGCCGACGGTGCAGTTGAGTGCGTATCCGTTGACCAGGAAGCTCTCCTTCTGACTGCGGCCGTGGGCCTTCAGCACGTTGACCGAGTTGATGGGGTAGCGCGCCACGCCCTTGCCGTCCACAAACTTCACTGCCAGCGCCGCATCCACCACCATGTTGGCGAAGAAGTCTGCATCACTGAGGGCGCCGACAGTCAAGGAAGCACAGGCACAAAGGGAAACTGGACGGCTGTGACGCGCCTTTAGATGCTAATTTGGCAGCATAGATACTAACACTAGATGCAGTGTTAAGCATTTTGGCAAAGGGACACTGTGAGATTTTTAGTTGTTTATTTCCAAAACTCATGCTGCCAATTCACTAATATTACCTTTTTCATGAATACTTACCACCAGCATCGAATTCTAAGTATTCATTATGACTGGAAAAATTGCACTTTTCATACATCAAAAGGGGGATCTTCTCCATGGTCCGCCATTTTGAATTTCCAAAAATAGCCATTTTAGCTGCAGAGATGGCTGTACTTGGACCATACTAGAAAATATTTGTTTATTACTTAGTAAACTTTCATGTAAAGATCAAATTTGGCAATAGGCAGCTCAGTTTCAATGAGCAGCATCGTTGCAGTACCTTTTTTGACCATTTCCTGCACAGTGTCCCTTTAAGGATGGTTTGTGTGTTCTACTTTCTAAACTCAAAGAATGAAGACTTTGCCATTGTTGGCATGATGTACTGTCAGTACATATAGAGGTAGCAGAGGAGGGCTGCGCACCCCTTCAGATCGTGACAGAGTTGCTCTTACCTGTTAGCATAGCCACACACCTGGAGGAGGAGCAGAGGCGCGGTACTAAAACAGGATGTGAAGGACAGTTACCCACCTATAGTGAGCTCACGGACCCAAAGACTAGATGTAGAAGCCTGCAGTTCAAGCTCACACAGACACTTTAGTCAAAATGTGCGGCCCTGATTACATTCTATCCACCGCGGAGTGATTAGTAGGTGTGAAGAGTCTCCGGGGAGGATGTCAGCCTAGAGATCCTCCCCCTTACCGACACTTAGAATGCCAGTAGGACGCATCTCATCCAATCAGATATCGCAAAATATATTGACCGGATCCAACTATTGTATAATTGGCTAATAAAGCAATGAATGCACTCTTTGAATTCGGCAGCATACTGCCAACAGCAAGCTAGCCCAGGAATAATAGCCAACACATCTGTCCACATTAAAAATTACCCGTTAAATAAAATACATGATTTAAAAATTAAGGCCCTGAAGTAGTTGGACAAAGTTCACCGATTGAAAGGATACACTCCGATGATCTTGGAAGACATGGAGGTCTTGGCAGCGTTGATCAGACACTCCCTTCCCAGGTCATCTGTGCCGATGGTCAGGTTCTCGTTGATGTAGCGCACAGCCTCCCTATGGACAGAGAACAGGCAAAAGAAGAATTTGGTCAAATAAAGAACGCCTTCAGAGGCATTCTACCATGAAAGTGTGTGTGTGTGTGTGTGTTTGTTTATATCTATGGCCAATTAAGCAGCTCTGGCTATTTCATGACCAGCACAGGTAACACAATTCACTTAAAAATCAACAATGACATAAATAAATAAATAAATGCATTAAATAACATCACATCAATACATTTAAACAGTTGAAAAACCTTTGAAGGGGTGTGTATGTGTGTGTGTGTGTGTGTGTGTGTGTTTGAGCTAGGTGGTCCTTACTTGCAGGCTAGCCGGTAGCCGCTGATGATGGAGGTGGGGTGGATCTTCTGCTTCACCAGCTCATCTGCATTCTTCAGAAGCTCAGCAGCAATGATCACCTGCACACATACAGCACACAGTTGCAAAATATGTCACACTGTCCCCACCGCCCAATCTAAATAACTAGACGACATCCTAGAAGGCATGACGTTGGTTTCTGTACAGTCAGTACATATAGAGGTGGCAGGGGAGGGCTGCACACCCCTTCAGATCGTGACAGAGTTGCTCTTTCCTGTTAGCATAGCCACACATCTGGAGGGGGAGCAGATGCACGGTACTAAAACAGGAAGTCACTGGACAAACACCAGGCCAAACAATTATAAGAGAGGGTTTCATTGTTTGAGAAGGATCACTCCCATTGGCCTCTATCGTACCATCAAAACATGCAGTTCAACCTAGATGGTGACTGCAGGCAAGTGATGAACAGGAAACCTGAATGGGAGTCAATTTTGCTAAATGCTTAATGCAATTTTCAGTCATCAAATACAAATTTCCAGTGAACGCATTTGCTGAATCTCAAATGTTGCACTTGTGCACTTCAGTGGTCATGTTTCAGTGCATATGATGTATTGTTACGCGCTGAAACATAGTGCCCGAAGTGCACAAGTGCGCCATTTGAGCTCCAGCAATTGACTCCTATGTGTCTTACAGGCTAGCCTTCCCATCCCATGTTAACCCTGGGTGTGCCTCGTAGGCTAGCCATCCCACCCCATGTTAACCCTTGGTGCGCCTGGTACGTACCACAGAGGTGGTGCCGTCCCCGACCTCCTTGTCCTGCAGCTCGGCCAGCTCGCACAGCACCTTGGCAGCCGGGTGCTCCACCTCCAGCAGCTTCAGGATGGTGGCTCCGTCATTGGTGATGGTCACATCCTAACATGACATCACACACAAAAATGTGAAATTATGGGATGGTGGCTCTGTCAGTCGGTGCCTTCACCAGCTCGGGATCTCTCGAGACAGCTGACGACACTGCTCACATGACAATCGAGTTCTGGAGTTTGGCACATGAACGCCACAGATCCCGGAACAATCGGGATTCATGCGTGTTTTGTTTTGGTTCTCTTTTCTTTTTTTTCACCTCACCTTGAGCCTCCACACAAACGACATATCATTTTAGCTTAAGTAGGCTAAATCAAACAGTCAGAGACCAGCATTACTGACATATGTACATCTGCAATTGAATGACATCAACTGGTGTTGTTGATAGTGATTACAAGATGATATTTTAGGCCACACCAATTTAATTTGTTGGTTCTCGGATTTTTTCAGGAAAAAGTTGAAGCGAGAGGGCGAAAAAAAAAAAAAAAAAAATTAGTCGTGTGGTTATACCACCTGTATATCAGCCTCACATGGACCTCCAAAGGAAGGTGCAAGACAGGCAAACACCTGGACACGGAGAAGGACAGTGTAGAAGGGAATTAAGGCAGCCAAATAGACCAGGCACAAAATTAGCTCACAGGGCAATTATTATATTAATCTGGTTTGAATAAACTGAGATGATTCAACAGTTGAACAGTTGTTTTTTTCTTTTTTAAAACTGCTATCCCACTCCACTAATTCCACTAAGAGCAATACTGTGTTTCACCGCTGCTACTGCTAACCCACAGGGGCTTCAACTTGCCATTGCATGTTTGTCTGTAAATGTTTGAATGTAACACGTTTCCTGATTCGCTAGTCGTAATCGGCATGTTGAAAGGAGTGGTTTTATTGGTTCTCTACGTCACATGAACTCCAACTACTAAAGAGACACCTCCCCGTTCATGAAAACATGCAGTCTTGGTTTTTTTTAGCGATTTCCTTTTTTGGGGTATTGAAACTGATTTTTTTTTTTTTTCCATTTTGTTACAAAATACAAGAGGCGAATCCGAGAACCAACAAATTAAATTGGTGTGGCCTTAGCATTTATGATACTGTTTACATGCTAGTTCCATGCATGGGCGCCATACTGATGATGCGCGTGTCGTCATACAAAACACAAGCTCGGGAACTCGTTGTTCTATACTTCCGCCAGAGATCAACCTCGATAATTATCGATCTGACATTGCGTCACCAGATCTTCACGCCCACTTTCCCCAGGTTTTAGGTCGGCTTTCTTGGGATTCTCGAGTTTTTGAACGAGCCAAGTGTAACAGTGATGTTGCAACATGACATAGGATGCACACACACATGGTTCACAAAAATGCAAGCTTCAGGATAGTGGCTCAGTCGTTGGTGATGGTGACCTCCCAGCATAACGAACAACGCACGTGCACGCACGCACACACGCACGCACACACCCACCCACCCACCAGTACCAACAACAGGGTTCACAAAAAAGTAAGT
This sequence comes from Engraulis encrasicolus, assembly GCF_034702125.1. Classification (NCBI taxonomy): domain Eukaryota; kingdom Metazoa; phylum Chordata; class Actinopteri; order Clupeiformes; family Engraulidae; genus Engraulis; species Engraulis encrasicolus. The sequence continues at coordinate 20,475,570 of NC_085874.1, read as the reverse complement.
GTATTAGACTTTCAGTAAAATGTAAAAGGGAGTGAATTGGTGTACGCACAGATCTACTAGATCAGGTTTCTACTACATATGCTTAGACTTGTATGCATGCATGCAAGCCATGCAGTGGTGTTACATGGGTGACTGTCTGCTCTGCAATGCCCATATATGGTTAAAATAAGATACTGTATGTTACGGTCTCACACTCTCCTATTTGGAGAATCAGTTGCGCTGATGCTTAAGAGGAATACAAAGTTGTTAACAGTAAAAGAAAAAAAAGAAAAGAAAAAAAACCTGAAGCCCATTATACCGCTGAAATTGTCAGGCCCAGGGGGTTTATTTCGAAAGCAGCACAGTGCATTGCCTCCAGCTCAAAGCCCCAGGACTGGACTTAATTTATCCCACGCGTATAACCACACAAACAATGACAAGCGAGGTGGCAGTGTAAATGGGACAGGAAAAATATGAGTTTCATTCATATGTACAAAGTATAACCCGACATTCACCAAAATGTCATGAAAACTGTCATGAAAGTTATGCAATGTGAATAATCAAGATAAGAAAGTCACTACAACTACATCATATAAAAGGAGTGACTCTTACTCCGATGTCATCGACCAGCATCTTGTCCAGGCCGACTGGTCCCAAGGAGCTCTTCACGATGTTGGCGATGGACGATGCGGCCATAACTGAGCAATAACAAAAACACACACACAATCATCATCATCATAAGGGGCAACAACAGACATTGAGTGAAATCCACAAGCCTATGCAAGCTATTGTTCTGTCGGGCATTTGGTTAGACGACCAAAATCATCCTCCTAATGTTGACAGTTGACAATTCACTATGCCCTGCCTGCGAGGTCACTCATTCACTGGAGACGATATGAATGGTACCATAGCAGGGCGTAGTGATCAATAATGATTGCAGCGTTGATGGAAATACGCTTAACACGGGATGCATGGCTCGTGCACCATCAATTTCACATGCGCCCTAATATCAAAATAATTATTATCCATCCATAACTTCAGCTGGCATTACGATAGCTTATGTTAGCATAGCATTGTCTGCGTACCGTTATAATGGCAACTTCCAACTCATTTAGCCAACAGGGTGACAGCGCAGTAGTGCTTTAGATGACACCTTACTTCTGCCAGTGTGCATTCCAACATACAGTGCACCGGGGCCTACCAAAAGCGCAAAAGACGGTTTCATAAATGGATAGATTTAAATTGATGACTGCAAGTCATTACCACACGTGCGACGTTAGCCGGATAGCTAGCTAGCCTCGGCGGCACCATGACTTAATAATTTGCTCCCACCCGTGCATGGCTTTGTACATCAGTTCAGGTGCTTTTACGGTGAAAATGGACATTGTCCTTACCATTTTGAGTCCTCACAGAGTCGCCGGTCGTTCTCTGACCGAGCACGTTTAGTGGACCATCTAGCATCGACATCTTGAGCCACCACCTACAAGCCGAGAAGAAAGGAAACGTGGAATTGCATTCTGGGTAAACCGGTTAGACGCACAGATTTGTGGGGCGTCTCCAGAGTCAACCAGAATGTTCCAGATGGATGCTACTGCGATTGGACTGTCTGCGAACAAAAGCTGCGTCGATTTAAGACAGTACAAATTTTTCAATATGCTCAAAATATATTAGTCAGTTTTCAACGTGCACTATGTCAAGAGACACATTATGCGTGTACTTTAAGCTCATCAGGGTTCCATCATGCCCATGTAAACTACAAGTCCCATAAAGCCCACGTAATGGCCACCGTGCCGAGTTTTGTGGAAGCAGATGTGTGCCATCTGCTGGACAACTGCGTTAATGATGCTCCAAGCCACGCAGCTTGGTCCACAGACCGGTTAGTCTAGAACTAGGTCTGTGGCTTGGTCAATCAAGGTGTGGATGGAGGACCACCAGATCAATACACTGTCATGGCCATTGGCCAGCCCAATCTCAAGTCCCATGGAAATCCCCTGAACTGTGTTAAAAAAGAAGAGAGGTGGTCAGTCACAAGCCATCAAACAAAGCTCAGCAACTTGAATCTTTACACTGGGGTGTAGAATTAAATCATTCAAGAACCATGTGGTGGAGAGCATGCCATGATGCATGACAGCTGTGATTAAAATCCAGGGTTAGCTACTCTACCAAATATTGATTTCTGAACTCTTCCTGAGTTAGAACATTACTATTATGTTGTTTTAAAATGAATATATTCTTGTTTTCTTTGGATGGTTTGAGGTCTAAAAACATTGCATTGTTTTTTCTTTTGACCATTTGTAACTTTCTGCAAATAAATTCCCCAAATGACAATATTTTCATTCGAAATTTGGAGGAAATGTTGTCAGTAGTAGGCCTATACAGAATGAATCAACAATGTTCATTTTACTGAAACACATGCTAAATAGCAGTAGGACCAGAAAGACTTAATTTCGAGCCGAGGTGGTCTCTCAATTTTTGCCACAGCTGTACATGTTGGCAATGTGTAATTTGCCTTGCTTTAAGTATAAATATGTGTACTATATGCACATTTTCAGTGCATTTGTGAATAAATATTGAATTTGGGCCGTGACTTCATCCCAGATTTTGGTTTTGGCCAGCTGTAAATTTGAGTTTGATACCCTTGCATTAAGGGGACATAAGTTCTCGGTTTATCAATTAATTATCACAACTTACAATTTTCCACCCAAATCACAGGTTAATGTGACCCTGTAATGGTGATCTTTCTTTCAACTTCAAGAATAATTTACACCACATTAGTAGATTAAGATATTTTATTTTGTATTCATCAATATATAGACATAAGAGTACAATTCATGTTTTTTATTCAAATCTGAACAATAGCAAGCAAATGAAACATTTAAACGATCTGTTTGCATATTACAATCACCATAACAGAAGTGGCAGAGTGGCCCTCTTCCTGTTCTGGAGAAGTGGGTTGTGGGCCACAGATATCTGGTTCAAAGGGGGAATTTTAAGAAAGACTCTCTCAGCACAATTGAGCACCTCCTCCATAAGTAGGCATGCAGAGCATGTTACAATCACTTCCTGCTCAACACAATACTTCACATTACAGCACAATCATTTAGTCCTCGTACCACATTGCAACACGTTCCAACACGTGCCGAGGTTTAGGTAGTCGTCAAGGGCAGTGAGCAAGTGTTGAGGATGGAGAGTACTCATCTTGCTTCTCACGTCTAGAAACACTGAACAACCAGGACCGTCAACTGTTGAAGGGAAGAAAAAGGTAAAGAATCACACGCACGCACGCGCACACACAAACAGACAAGTAAGGCATCACACAAGGTTCACTGAAAGAATGCCATTGTCTGCCCACTTCACTGGCTACATCTACACTGTAAACCAGAGAGCTCTCGCGCTCTCCCTCTACCTGTGGCTTTGGCCATTCACCCATGTTCTGGGAGAGGAGCGGTTGAATCCAGACTGTAACCTCAACTGGAATATGGGGGATGTCATGTCTGACCTGAAGGAGAGAAAGACACAGTTAAGTGTTAAAGAACGGACTTCAAGCCATTACTCATATGCTTACTCGCTTCTTCACAGTGTATCAATGCACACAGCTTCATTTTTTTTGCTGCTGGAACAGCACAATGATTGGCTGACAGTGGGCCTGTTTACATTTCCACAATTATCAGATTATTGGAATAAACAGGTAATTGGAGATGCACCGGATCCTGATTTTTAGGATCCTGCCTGATACCGGATCCACTGCTTAAGATCCTGCCGGATCCGGAACCGGATACCGTATCCTACGGAAGGGTTGAAACACATAGCCTACTCACACACGTGGGCCCTTTTGTTATTACGTTGGCTCAAACTATTTTTTAGACTCATTGTCTTACTGCCACACTGCCTGCAACGGCCACTTCCAAAGGGCTTTCACTCCATGCAGCAATTGGGGTTGTGAAAGACTGACTGAAAAGCCTAGGCTACGCAAAAACTAGAGATGCACCAGATTCTGATATTTAGGATCCTATCGGATACCGGATCCACTGCTTAAGATCCTGCCGGACCTGGACCCTGTGAAAAACCCTCTTATCCTGTCGGATCCGGAACCGGATCTTGGATCCGGTGCATCTCTACATTGGAGTAAACTGTTTGTTGTCGTTTACATGCAGCCTGTCGGTTACATGTGTTCCACTCAAGTGTGTGACACGAAACTGAAATTCAAGGCTTGTGATTGGCTACTTATCATTCTAGAATGTCAATAACCCGATAATAGCCCGATTATGCTGGATACATGTCTTGAGAAATCAGTTTATTAGCCAAAAACCTTCCTGTGCTTATCGGATTTTTACATTGCATTTGGCAGACACTTTATAACCAAAGCAGACTTCTCATAAACCGATTATTATAAAACGTATTCCGTTTATATGAGCACTTGTTACTCCTAAAACCTGATCTCTAACGGTTTATTGATGTGCATATAAACAGGCTCACTATACAACCACTGTTGAGATTTCTATTGACAAAGCTTAAGTATACTGTATAAGAGTGATTCTACAATTCCCCTACGCTTTTGGCAAAAGCAAAATGTCAATTATCAGTATTTTTTTTCAACTAAATGACCTAGATGTTTACATAGTGTATATATTTAAGTTTCCAAACAAACAAATTGCCAAGCTTAATCTTAAATCATTTGATAAATACTCTAATGAAAGCGAACATTTGCTTAATTATTTTGTCAACAGTGTTATGGACAAATACTATTTCATTTCAAACATATATAAAAATACTACAGAGTTGAAACAATATATGTTTGAAAGTGCTTATGTCCCTTAGCAGTAATGTTGTCATTAATCTGTGCAACTGATATAGAAAATGTGATTGTTGAGCTTCATAAGTAGGATTTTATGAGTCACTGTGATACAGACTGACACATTTTTCATCATAAATCCCTGTAACGTCTGATTTGAATATAGTCACCCTCCTTACACAAGACTTCCTTCTCCAGAGATAATCCCTAGTGTATGTTCATAGGATTTTTCCAACACATAAGGGATCAATAGCGCAAAAACACTTTCAAAACAGTCAACCGTGTTACTCAACTGTGTTACGGTCAACAGTGCAGGGGAACAAGTCGGCACTTTTTTAGGAGAAAAAACAGAGCAGACAAACCCATCTCCCTAGAACACAAATTATTTTGTTTGTTTGTCTGTCAATATGGATATAAATTGGCAAAAACATACTCCTCAACTGTCATCAGTGTTGCCAGATTGGGCTGGTTTCCGCCCAATTGGGCTGCTTAGGATGGCCGTGTGCGGGTAAAAATGGCATCTATCAGAAAAACCTTCCCACTGCCATATAAATCAATAGAATTGGGCGGGTTTTTAGGGCGGATTTTGATCATTTTTTGGGCTGGAAATCATCAGCCTCATCTGGCAACCCTGACTGTCATACTTAATTGTAACACCATTGACGGTAACACCGTTGACATTTCAGCCATTTTTATGGTGTTGTGCTAACTGAGGACCTCAGAAGTTCCACCACAACACCTTTATCAATTCATGTATCTGTATGCTTTATCTGTGTTTTTCTACATGTGATTTCTAATTCAGATTCTTATGAATATGTTGATAACACCGTTGACAGGCAATTTTTCCCGCTATGAGAACATGAAAAAGAATGGATTAAATTATGGAAGGATGGAGCTCAAAATTTACCAAAAAGTCTTCCCGTATCCTGCCAAAGAGGTTATGACATCACGTGATGTTATTCGTATGGCCTAAGACCAAACCATTACTGATTAATGGAGGAGGTTTCAGACCGTGACACGGTTAACACAGTTTTCGTGGACACACACAAAATGGCAAATTTCATGTATAATGGAAAGGACAGTGGTCTTTCTGACAGTTTTGTCATATTGTGATGATTACTGTGAATCAACATTTGCAATCGTCTTGGGCAAAACAAGTTTCTTTACATGCTAATATGAAGACTGAATCTGACATTTGGAAAACAGGACGACATGAAAACGCCCAAAACCAGTATTAAATATTCATTCTTGCTGAGGGAAATAATGCTATGTCTACACTTTCTGTATTATATGAAAGATAAATGTTTTCTAATGTCCAAAACATCATTGGATGCAGTTAATAGTTGGTGGAATTGCCAAATAAAATCCACGGACTTAAAAGTGTAGGCGAATTAGAGAATCACTCATAAGTGTATAGTATAAGCATTAGTTGTTTTGATTTTTGCGTCTGGCTACACGGTCACTGAATGGTAGAAAAACATGACAAAGTGCAAAGAATTAGAATTTTCATCACACCTTTTATTCCTACCTTTTCATCTGTAATTCTGATTTGTTTTCTCACAGTTTTAGAAAAGCTACAGATTACTATTACCTTGTGGGAGTGAGAGGGAGGGAGGTTGGAGTCCCTGTTAAAAGAGGCAGAAGATGTTTGACATATACACTTAGACCACTTACAATTTGAGCAACATTTGCAGATGCCACATTTACAACATATTTAGTGTGTCTGTGTGTATTCAAAAGATACCACTTCTACTATTTTGAATGCAAAAAAAATCTAAAATCTATCAGGAAGCAGCAAAACATTATTATTACAAAGGAACGTCTAAAAGGTAATACTTACTCATCCCACGGTCATAGAGGAGGTTGAGACTGGGCGCTGCAGAGGCATTACTTGGCGGAGTCTACAGACACAGAGTGGATGGATGTGATTACGTTCACTTGACAGAGGAGGGGTTTTTTTTATCTTAATGCTCTAGATGGTAATATACACAGCTTTGAATAGATTCTCTATGTGCCATCAGTGATGCCTAGCCGAGATTTTTCAAACCATTGTTTTGATTTTTTTGCATTAAACTTGGAATTTGAGCAAAACCACTTCTGTGGTTATCATTAATGCTTACTGCAGATTAATCAAGTCATTACATGTCTGAGTTTTACATAGTGTTTTTCTTCCAAAGTAAATACATTACGTGTTGAGCGGACTGCCTTGACATTTCTCTCAGTCTCTGCAAGGAATCATATGGTCCTTGGAGGCTAAAGGACACAGGCGACACAAATATCATGACATCAAGTTCATATTAGGACTGATAATTTATCTCTGATGGTGGTGCATTGTCCTCAATGTAATGTCGGTGTGAGCTACCAACCTTCCACTTTGTTGATGATTGTTAACTGTGGGAAAATGGCAGAAAAAAAGACATCAGTACTATTTTACGTCAAGTTATACATTGTTTATATGACTATTGTAATACAACTGTACTGTCAGGGGTCCATAAATATTGAGACAACGGCAGCACAACATACATCTTTATGGCTCTATACCAGGGCTGGGGAACCTTTTTCATTTGAGGGGCCAGTTCAGTTCTTATAGTCCTCCAAGGGGCATATTATGAACACAAACCAGGATTTCCCCCTTCACTTTAGGCTTATATGGAATGCGGCCACCTTTACAGCAGACCCCATATTCTCTAGGTTCACTAGGAAATAAAACTTAATGGTGTTTCAAATGTAATTTTTAAGATTTCTTGACAAAACATGTCATATTTCAATTGAAGCTGCATAACATTAAAATTATATCAGGGGCCGGATAAAGACGTCCTTAAAGTGATACTGTCCAATTTTTGGAAATAAGCTTATTTTACACCTTCCCTTGACTTGAATAGTAGGGGGTTACCATTCTCCTGTACTTTCAACCGTTCTCTGGGTATGGCAGTGCAAATTTTACCTCCAAGCTAGCAGTTAACATTGAATCCTATGAGACCAGTTAGCCGCCAGCTGGTCGCATAGGACTAAATGTTAACTGCTAGCATGGAGGTAAAATTTGCACTGCTATACTCAGATAACGGTTGAAAGTACAGGAGAAAGGTAAAACCCAATCATTTAACTCAAGGAGAGGTATAAAATAAGCTATTTCCAAAAACGGGACAGTATCACTTTAAGGGCCGTAAATGGGACTCTATACCATGGATGCCGAGGTAACGACCCGTGGTTCAGATCCGGCCCGATTGCACATCCCATCTGTCCCGCGGATATTATAGAAGAGAATAAGGTGTATCGTCTTTGGATTGAACTGAGTGGATATCCTCACACTGTCTAAAGTAAGCCCTTCAAGGATCAAAAGATATACTTGTATATGCCCCAGTCAGACGAAAGGGCTGTATACGCTGATATCATCTTGAATGTTGCTTTAGAGGGACACTGTGCAGGAAATGGTCAAAAAAGGTACTGCAACTATGCTGCTTATTGAAATTGGGCTGCCTACCCATATGAAAAAGAATTATATGATTCATATACTGCAAACATGCATGTTCCTTACATGAAATCGTATGGAAAAAATGTGCCAGATTTGCAAGAGTCACTTATACGTTTTCTAATATATGTCTATCATGATAGTCGATTATGGCCCCTTTTCGAAAAGAAATACTATATGGAACTTATACGCATGCCATATAACATGACTGCATGCAGTATAAATTCTTATAAGAGTTTGACATGCCAACAATGCATAATACTATATTATATTGACTAAAACATAGGAGAAAACTACTATATTCCTATAGAAATAATGCACGTTTTATGTTAAAATCATATTGAAGTCTTATTCAATTTACGTGTGGGACTCTGACCGCTACACCAAAGAGCCAGGCTCGTTGGCATGTTAGTCAGAACACACCCACAACCCTAGTGATGGTCACTCCATCACATTGCCTTCCCCTTCGGGAAGCGTGCGCTTCACACACTCATGGTGTCCCTCACGCAACTGCCCATCATGCTTCTCTCCTATCCAATGTGCCCCATCATCAATGCTTCACCTATCACTGAGGTCCCTCACACGGGGGTAACCAATCCTGGGGGTCCCTCACATGGAATTACGGCTCACACACCATGGGTACGCTTCCGATGGCCTCACAGTACCATCCCACTTCTGACACCATTCATAGCGAAGGGGAGTAGAGTTGCCCAGCTGGGACTTGAACCCAGACCTTCTGGGGTAGTAAACCGGGGCTCTGACCGCTACACCAAAGAGCCAGGCTTGTTGGCATGTTAGTCAGAACACACCCAAAACCCTAGTGATGGTCACTCCATCACACGTATGTTCCGTACATGTTCCGTAGTTGGATTTTACAGACTTCCTATATTAAGTTTATATGAAGTTTACAACTTGAAATGTAATATTCGTATATAAATTTTATAAAGTTTATACATTTAATTATATGCAAACCTGATTTAATTTGTACATTTCTTAAACAGTTTCTGACACCAATATTTATATGAATTCTGCACATTTGTCATATGAAGCATGAGACTTTAAATGTAATATTTGTATATAACACAGGCCTAGACAGTCTAAATAAGCTTCCCAAAAAAAAAAAACAACCTGACGAAGAACTTCACTCATGATTTTTTATTTGTCTTTCTTGACTGTCACTTTGATTATATATAGGCCTATATTGCCTAAAGACAAATGTGTGTATGTGTGTGTGTGTGTGTGTGTGTGTGGGGGGGGGGGGGTGTCTGTCCCACATTGTCCCTCCGAAGCATACCCCTTGTCCCCCCTTGGACTTATTAGCAGGTGGTCACCCTAGCTGGAAATAAGCTACAACAAATATTGCATGGTGCACCTTTAAATATGGCATACACATAGGGCCTACTGTAACATATACAATAACATGGCACAAATACAGCACACATCTGATTGGCATTCATCCAAAAACAGCACTATTTTCAAATCTTTTTACTTATACGAAATATATAAGCCCATAGTAACATAAATCGTGTATGGCATATATTACTGAAAATGAATAAAAAAATAGTTAGATTTGTATATGTGGGTTTGTGCCTTGTATGACCCTTATACTATTCTTATGGAACAGATATAATCCATATGCGTTTTTAATAAGACTTTTTCATATGGGTATTGCCAAATTTGATCTTTACATGAAAGTTTACCAAGTATTAAACAAATATTTTCTAGTATGGTCCAAGTACAGTCATTTTTGCAGCTAAAAATGGCTATTTTTGGAAATTCAAAATGGCGGACCATGGAGAAGATGTATGAAAAATGCAATTTTTCCAGTCATAATGAAAACTTAGAATTTGATGCTGGTGGTAAGTATTCATGAAAAATGTAACATTAGTGAATGGGCAGCATGAATTCTGGAAATAAACAACTAAAAATCTCACACAGTGTCCCTTTAACAATGTACAAATGCACTAATTTTGCCATGCCTGCCTACTTGAGAAATCACCCACAATTTGTACATTGCTGGTCTTCCTTCCTCTGTATTCCCCACAATTATGTATGTGGTATGTCCTCTTTGTAAAGTAGCTTTGGATAAAATTGTCTGTTAATATAATATGATGTAATGTAATGTAGAATTCATTGTTACCTGGAGATGTTACGGCAACGGGTAAGCACACCTTTTGAATGCTTCTGCACAAAGAAACAACAGTAATTTTTTTTTTTAAATTAACAGCTGATAGAAAAAAAGCAAACAGTGCGTTTCACCGGAGAGCAGAGCAAATTCACAACACAGCAAAATATTAGCAGCAGCAGCATTGAAGAGTTACATTGAGGTGTAACAAATGAGAATAAGATTACCCGTTAGACTGATGCTTTCCTGGTGACACCTTTGGGGATTAAAAAAAACACAGGTTTGATGGCATCATGGAGAATGCTATCAGTTGTGTATGTTCGTTGTATATAAATCAATGATAAGGGCACATCTCAGTGAGTATAGCAATTATATTATTACAACATACAGTGTAGACACAGTTTGGTTTTGGCAACATACTGTGCTTAAACTTTAGCATTTTTGATAATTGTACACGTTTAAAAAGATAAATGTAAATAAATACAATTTATTACCCTGCTCACTGGCATGTGCTTCTTAAGATCCGCATTCTCCTTCTTTAGCCTGAAAACACAGAGAAAAAGAATATGAGTAGATTGTGTTACAGAACTGACACAGCCCACCTGGGAAACCCTAATTGTGACAGCACTCCACAGCACACAGTGCTCATTGCACACAACACAAAGGCATTTTATGCCTCACCCATGCAAGGCGGCAGCCCCAAATGGCGCCCCGTGGCAGTACTGCGACGGGACGGTACCATGCTCAACGCACGTCAAGTCAAGAAGGAGAATGGGGGAGCAGCACTAGGTAGTTACTCCCCTGACCAACCTGGCAGGTCAGAAATCGAACTGGAGTGAAATGACATCTGGTGTCTGTATAGATCCAGTCGGCACGTCTGGCTTAGCCAGGCCGCGCCCTCCTAGTGACACAACACTTTTGTTGTTGCTTCTAGTCAGGCCAAGAGCAATGTAAATATTGTTTCTGATCTCCCGAAAAATCAGGAACTCCACCCACTTTGTAAGGAACCAATCAACCAGAAGCAAACCAAGGGAGGCGGGTCAACAATGCCGTTTGGGAAACATTATTTGTTATGCTCGTGGTCAGACCAAGTCTCGAAGAGATTTCAAAGTCGATGATAAATCAGGCTACGTTTGGCCCACCCAGCGAAGATGCTTGTTTTCCCCTCCATTTCCCCCGCCCGCTGGGCGAGCCAGGCAGGCCGATTAGCAGGGATTGGCACCATACGACCAGTGGGCAGAGTATACGGAGGGGAAAACGTCTGGCCCGCCCAGTGGGCAGAGGAAACAGAAAGGAAAACAGGTTCGGGCCGGACGTCCCAACTGGATCTATAACAAGTGGTTACCTAAATGTGGGAAACACAGCGATTGCACAAAACTAATCTAAATTAAGAGTGACATTTACTGACGTCCAATCACTGTTGGGTTCTGGGCTTTTATGGAAATCAGCTATTCTGTAACACTAGCAACCCTTGGGCTACAAGCCTGACAGCCTAACCACTTATAGGAGATTATTGAGATAGCACCACCTCTGATTAGGGGTGGGTATTGCCAACCACCTCCCGATACGATACGCATCCCGATACATGTGTATCCTGATACAGTAATGAGTATCGTAATATTTCAGACCTACATTTTTTGTTTTTAACCATTTTTTTCTACATTTTTAAGAAAATGGGCATGAAGGACCTAATGTTACTTTTTCCTGTAGAGCAACAGTTACACTGTAGTGAATGTAAAAGACTAGCCTGGGCGAATAGCCGACTGTTGACTCCGTCAATCAGTCTGGCAAAAGCCATGAGGAATCCGTCTCCGTGGATGATGGGAGATGGTCTGATCTTACTCTATCATTTAAATTAATTGAAGTTCCAAACTCAAATTAAAACCCATATTGTGCTTTATTAGCATGCCTGTTACGTTATAGCGTCGCAAAAGCATACAAATAACAAAACGAAAGTGTGAATTTAGTTACCTTAACCAATCAGTAATGGAGCTCGCGGGTGAGTTCTACGTCACCACTCTCAACTGTTTGCTGATTGGTGAAACACTGAGAGAACCGAGCTCGAGGCTTTTGCCAGACGATGTGCGGAGCCAAAATCTTTGGGTGGAGTACAGAGGATGGCGTCGCGAGGCTAGTAAAAGACTGCCTTCACAAAACTGTAGGTCTGGCAGTTGCTGTGTGGCATTCAAAATTCAATTTACTGTATGCTATTAAGCTTAAATGAAGTATCAATACTGACACCTCTGAGGTCCGTGACGATATATCCTGATACCGATGTTTTGAACACACCCTTACCTCTGATACTCCTCAGCAAGTCCATTCAGTCTTCTTTCCAGCTCCACTGATCTTTTCTTGTGATACATCATACTCTTGTTCATCTGCTTCAGCTGGAACTGGGCAACCTGGCCAGAGAGAGACCCAATGAGAGGTTATGTACAAATGTTGGGAAGGTAAGTGAACACGTCACTGCTGGAAATGTTAAGCACATAAATATTTTCTAAAAGAAACCTGTGTCATGTGCTCCATGCGTGATTGTATAAGCTTCACGGGATCTCTGAAGAAAACTTGTTCTTCAGGTTTCATCTTCTTTCAAAATTGTATCCCCACAGATGACAATAAGGATAGAAAATAATACAGAATATGCATTTGTTAATTGTTAGTATGATTCGAGCAAGTGACGGGATATCACTTTTGCTTACTATTTGTTCCATTACTGACCTGATCACATATCTGGAGGTAGCTACAGCTATTTCCACAAATACCACAAACATCTGAGAGAGAGAGAGAGAGAGAGAGAGAGAGAGAGAGAGAGAGAGAGAGAGAGAGAGAGAGAGAGAGAGAGAGAGAGAGAGAGAGAGAGAGAGAGAGGCACTTTGAGAATCATGGCAACATTGGCTTGGGCATAACATACAAGGTTATATAACAGAACTTTGATATGAACGTGTAGATTTATATTTAGGCCTACTTGGAGTGATGCAGCTTTCACAGAAAATATGGCCACAACTGGAGATGGCGAACTTTTTGCCATCCTTGCGGAAACACCTGTTACAGTGGAACCAGTCCATCCTGCTGGACAAACCATAGAAATGGTACAATGTTTTAGATCTATGAGTTCTAACAATTATGGACTAATACAACATAGTTGGGGCATTATCAGATTATATAGATTATATTAGAGATTATATATTAGATTATATTGTCTGTTACACATGAAACAGAAAATTGTCTTTGGCGTGGCTCCAGTGATTCTCACAGACATTAGACAAGACTTGACAAAACAGGACAGTATGCATCCTGAGGCCGTTGTCATGCTCAAAAGCGACTGCCTGCCAGAAAACGACTGACTTCATGTACTACTACCCCCTGTAACTCTGGACTACAGAGGGTCAACCGCATCAAATTCACTGTACATACACCAGGCACCCTCGACTGTCACCCCAGAAATGTTGGTAAGTATTGCCCTTTTCAGTCCTGATTTACAGGGGGCAGTGATATTCTTGCAACCGCTAGGCGTCAGGATTGCAACGTCCAGAGCCGTGGTCTAGTACAGAGCCGTATATATCTCTACTCTACGGCTCTGGTCCAGTACTCGCCAAAATGTATGGGGTGATAGTCGAGGGTGCCAGGTGTATGTACAGTGACTTTGGTAAGCTAACTCTCTGTAGTCCAGAGTTGGGGAGGCAGTGTATGAAGTTTCTGGCAGGCAGTCACTTTTGAGCACGACACCTGCACCACCTGTCGGATAGCTGGTCATCATTGTTCATCTCTTTCAGTAGGGTTACAGCTGAGGGGATGAAGGATTTCTTGTGTAGGCTATCTGTTTTTGTGCGCCAGTGCAACATTGAACCGTCTACCCCATGACAGTAGTTGAGAGGATTGATGGAAGGGGTGAGAGGGATCCCATGATCTGGCCAGCTTTCCTAATCACTGCACCACTGTACAGCTCAGATAGGGGGGGATGGAGGTGAGCCAGTAATTCTGATAGCCTGGTTCACTATGCGTGACCGTTCTTTTGTCTAATAATGCCAATGAGTTGTAGGCCTAGAAAGCTAGCATAGTGCTAACGACGTTTACAGACAACAACAGTTGTAGCAAAACTGCATTCATAACCTGTAGCTTTTTTACACACAGATAGGGCTACTGAGTTTAACTGAAAAAAGTTAGTTAAAGTAAATCAACAAACTAAACTACGACTGTGGTAAAGAAGACATATGCGAATTATTCGACAGATTACTTTGGCAAGACCACATAAATTGACAATGCAGCCTAACATCACTTGCAAAAAAGATGTGTTCCTTACTTACCTCATTGAGCTTCCCCTCTTCAAACTATGAATCAAGCGAAAGGGAGTTCTTTTTCTAACTTCGCTTGGTGTTTCACTATTATGGGATACGCTTAGGGCGTGACCATCTATGGAAGCTCAAATGACATTAATATCTACACGGGTTCATGTTAGTTGGTCTCAGAGCTGTCTGTCTGTCTGTCTCACAGACTTCTATTATAACGTCAGTGGTCTGTCTAAATTTCAGTAGGCCTACCATATGTCTATCAAGGAAAATAGGCCTACAAGAGTTCCAAATCAAAGTAATAAAAGTTGGATTTTAATTTAATTGAATTCAATGCTTTAATTGAACATAATTCAATTAAACATATATTTCACTTCATTTAATTTTATTTAGGCCTAATTTAACTTAACACGTTTAATTCATTGGAATTTTTCAGGCCATTGATGTGTGAAGAAGACTCCATGCAAAAACACGATGAGTGTGTTAATGTCTCTAATGCATAGGTGTTGTTTTCTTGGCCTATGAAGTTAGAAATAGAAGCAGAACTTTTGTCTCACTACAAGTTACAGCGATAAAACAGGCCCAACAGATGCACAGAGTAAACAGGCCTTTATCACAAAACTTAAATAAAATATATGGTTACTTACTATGTAGTAAATGTACAACTAACAGGTATTGCCCAGTAGCAAAGACATATCGCAGAGCAGCCTCATAGCCCTGGCGTTTCAATGCTATTTGAGCAGGTGGCAGTGTTGGATGGCGAGGGCATACCTGTTGTGTGCCATGCTGAGGCGGTCACCTATGCCCTCCCCAAAACCTAACCCATCAGTGAAATCATGTTAGCATGAGGGTGTTGTTTTTCAGTGCAGTGGCCGCTTTATGCCAAAATGCCAAATGCATAGTAGTCTGGAGGGAATTTGTGGATTTTCATAACAATTGTTCACTTTTTGACAAGTTTCTGATTTTTTGCAAGGTGTTAGGTATGGGTCTAAGGTTTCCAAAAATCATCGGAGGCAAGTTTGCGGCGCCCCCTATTGGCAGGTGTCCATTACTTTCAAAATGGCCCCTGCTGAAAAGAAAACGGGTTGTATCCTACCTTATTATGGTCTGAAAATGTTGTAGGGTGCAGCTTTTCCAATTTCACTAAATAAAATAATTGTTATGTAAACACCATATTACTATTTGAAGGTAATTTCTTGAGAAATACCTGGTCATGGTCCATTTTTGCTCTAAAAATGGTCCATATTACCAAAATCAAGGTAAGCTGTGTTCAGAAACCAATGGTCAATGACTGAATTTGTAGGTGTGGTATTGCAGCTGGCTATCACAGTCAATTGAAGAATAAATGAGTTTCGATTGCGCGGCCTAAAATGACTAAAATACAAGTCATAATACAATAAACAACAATATACTGTGAACAATAAAATACTGTGAAGTCCCAGTAATATCTAAACGAACAAAAAATACACTCCTTTACAGTGTGGCTGTGTACTGTGCACATTACAGTAAACTTGAAATAATTGACAGTGATGTGCTGTGAAATTTTACAGTTAATTACTGTGACACCACGGTAATTCTTAACAGCGTAATATAAACCGTTTTTAAGTAAAAAGTGACCACACAAATGATGTGAAATTAAAATGGCCTTAAAATAGTAATAAAGAATTGCCATAACAACTATTTCATTGAATGACATGGGAAACATTGGACTATATAACAATTTCGGACAAAAAAGGTGAAATAAGGCCATTTGTCTCCAGTGATATGTATCCACTGATTTTTGAAAACCTTATACATAAACACCCTGCCAATAACCAGAAACTTCTCAAGAAGTGAATGATTTCATGAATAGCGAAATTTTCATAAGAATTGTTCACTTCTTGACAAGTTTCTGGTCCCACTTGGCTTCATCCTCCACGGCTGAGGTACCATTAGCATGCAACTATTCCACCACACTGTTCTCTTGAAGTGCTGTTTGGGGCTCTCGTTAGCTTTAATTTTATGGGATGCAGTGCTGTGTTAGAAAGATGGATGGGAGTTTAACCAATGGACATTCATGGGAGTTTCGCAGGCTGGCTCTAATTTATCAACTCTGAGGTGGGATACAAAAGAAAACATGATCCCCTATGGGGTATCTAAGTCTCCGCCCCTTCTGGGCAGCTCATGAGGCTGTGAAAGTCAACAAGTTTGACTGTAATGGACTGATCAAACCTGTTTTCCGATCCGCCTTACATTCCCCCCTAGATCACATGCTGTGCATATGCTGTACTTCAGAATTATTGATAACCAATGTTGTGCTTGTTGACTTCATTTGTCAAGCGATTTGTGAGATAAGTGCATGCAAAAATATGTAATTATTTGGACTACACAACAGAAGTCGCATATCTGACTTGCAAGCAGTTGGGCTGCTTGGGCACTTGCAAGCGGTTGGGCTGCATATGCACCTTCAGCCTCTGTTCATGTCAAATACTTGAGGCACAGGTTGTAGTCTTTTACTCAGTTTGGCACAAAAACTAAAATAACCTTTCTTGCCAAAAATTGGCGGTCTTACGACACCAATTGAAACCTTTAACATTCACTGCTATCATATTATGTGAAATCCACAGCACATGCCAAACTTCCATTCAAAATGTTGATAGTTACAGCCCCAGAAGAAGGGCGTGACTTACATAGGTGCCCCATGTTGATTGCGAAAACGACATTGGTCAGTCTTGCTTCAGCTGCATGAAGTAACACAGCAAGTACTAGCAACACTAAAAGCTAGCTCTCAAAGCAAAACATAATTTGCAACACTCAAGTCATCAAGTGAACTTCATTGTCGAAATCTATGGAACAGTGTGAAGTGTACAGTTCCTGGATGGCTGGAATGGGTGATCTGATGATCTTTTCTGCTGTCATCACCAGCCTCTGTATAGTGCCTACTTGTCTCTAGCTAGACAACTGTCATGCCAGATGGAGAGACTGCTGGTCAGGATGATCTCAATGGCACAGACCTGTAGAAGGTGGTGAGTGCAGATGTGGGGACGTTGGCTCTTCTCATCCTCCGCAGGGCTGTGGTGTTGGTAGTCTATGTGAGGTCATTTGTGATGTGCACTCCCAGGAACATTGTGCTTTTTGCTGACTCCACAGCACTTCCGTTGATGATGATTGGGACGTGTGTTTTCCTGAAGTACAGTTATTTATTTTGTTTTGTTGACATTGAGAAGCTGGTTGTTCCTCTCACACCATTTGATGAGTTGCTTTACCTCCTCTCTGTATTTAGTCATTGTTGTATCTGATTAGGTCCACCACTGTTGTTTCATCAGCAAATCTGAGGATGTGAATCATTTCAAATCTGCCACAGCATTCATGGGTCATCAGTGTGAACAGCAGGGGAGATAGCACACATCCTTGTGACACCCCGGTGTTAATGATGGTGGTCGCTGAGGAGTTCTTGCAATGCCAACTCTCACTGATTGCGGTCTGTTTGTGAGAATGTCCAGCAGCCAGTTGCACAGTGAAGTGCTGATGCCTATTGTACTCAGTTTGCCCATCAGATGTTGAGGGATGACAGTGTTGAACGCAGAGCTGAAGTCGATGAACAGCATCCGTCCGTGACTGTTTTTGTGTTCCAGATGAGCCTGGCAGAGGTGGAGTGCGAATGGATCCAGAGTAGGGGGGTGGATAACCAGCAATATGCAGCAATACCAGAAGTAATGGCACATGCATTGCAGAGCAGAGCAAAAAATAAGCCATCAAAGCAAGGTTTCACAAAAAGGTGGTTGAGAGTCCAGGTTTACAAGTGTGAGGTTACCATGCGGCCAGAGTGATCAGGCAGTTTGCAGGTGAGGCAGTAATTGAATCATGGCATAACATCTTTTAGTTTTCAGGGAAACCAAAGCACTAATATTGAATATTTATTGGGATTGGGCTGCTTGTTGCCAGCAGGAGTGTTACAGGTTCTTAAAATGTTTCAATCATTCACCCTTTCATCAATTTCACAAAAATAGCATAGTCTATCAAAAGGTATGTGCAATGTGCTATATTTGGAGCCATGTACACCATCCTACACCAATGAGTATGGTCAGTGACTGAAGTTATAGGGGTGGTATTGCAGCTATATGGCAATCACGGATAATTGAAGAATGAACGTGTGTCAAACAAGCTGCCTAAAATAACTTGCCAAAACACAGGAACAATGGAATGCTGGGAAGTTCGAGTAACATCTAAACAACAATAATACAGCAATTTACTGTACACCTGCACAGTGTGAACACTGTAAATCATTGAGCTAGAAATTTGGGGTGAGATTTTACAGTTAATGACTGTGATACCCTGGTAATTCTCAACAGTGACCATGACCACACATTTGAAAATGAGCTTCAAATGGTAATATGGTATTGGCATAACAACCATTTCATTAAATTGACTGTAAAACGTCGAATTATAGAACAATTTCAGACAAATATCAGGCAAAATAAGGCCATTTTGCATTTTATGGATAACGGCCAATAGGGGGCGCCGCCAATTTGCCTCCAATGAAATGGGAAATGGGAAAAGCTGCACTCTACAACATTTTCAGACCATAATAAGGTAGGATACAACCCGTTTTCTTTTCAGCAGGGGCCATTTTGAAAGTAATGGATACCGGCCAATAGGGGGCGCCGCCAACTTGCCTCCAATGATTTTTGAAAACCTTAGACCCATAGCTAACACCCTGCCAAAAATCAGAAACTTGTCACTAAGTGAACAATTTTCACGAATTCCCTCTAGACTATAGGCCTACTCATGGCATCCAACATTGCCGCCTGGTCAATAAGTCGAAAAGTCATGCATCGGAATGATATTATGTAGTGCACTGCAGCACTGTATTGAGTCTTGTCTAATTGACTGTGCTTGGTGTGTCCCAGGAGTCAATGAACGAGCAGAACTTCGAGCAGAACACTCTGACAGACATGTACAGCCACCAGGAGCAGTACCAAAGCCCCGAGAACAAGGTCCTCTTGGAGAACATCAAGCAGGCCGTGCAGGGCATCCACGTCTAATAAGCCACATCTAACCAATGGCTGAGGGCCATCACAAAGCCTGATGGCCGCGTCGCCCAATCAAATTCAACGATGTTGAGCAAAAACACCATGAAAAAATAACAAAATACTGATGACGAGGAGAAAGCAGAGGAGATCAGGATTGTAAAATCTTTTGAATTATCATTTTAATGGCCGTGATTTATCTTTTCTGCATTTTATGATCAATGCTGATATGTTCTCTGAAAAATTCCATCATTATATGGTTTAATGCCTTGGTTTAAATAATTACTGCTAATGGCAATTGTTTTGAACAGCATTCATATTTTGTAGGCCTACATTTTCATATGACCTGACATAATGTGATGTAATGTTTATAGCTGCTAATGTATGCACATTTTAGTGTATATGTGTGTTATTTTTATTTTTTTATTTTTTTAAGATTATTGCCTAAATGACAGATGTTAATATGTGCTGTGGGATGTGGCCAACAGATTGTTTGATGGAGCGGACTGACATTGGATAAACTTTTTATTCAATGGGTTTTAAAGGGGTATGCCACTATTTTGGGGCTTAATACAGTTAAAATCGTTGGCTGGGGTTTATAAAGGTGGTAAAGTGTCTTATTTTTCATGTTAAGCGTTGTCTTGCTTTAAGACAAGTTAAAAGAGGAAATATGTCGCTAAGCTAGTGAAAGTCAATGCATCCGTGTAGCATTGTAGCATGCTACATGGATACATTGACTTTCACTAGCTTAGCGACATATTCCCTCTTTTAACTTGTCTTAAAGCAAGGCAACGACTTACATGACAAATAAGACACTTTACCACCATTATAAACCCTAGCCAACGATTTTAACTGTATTAAGCCCCAAAATAGTGGTATACCATAGTGGAAATGTGTCTGGTAGCCAGGTTGTTCTGTGGTTGTACATTTATACATTTTGTAAAAACAGAAGAAAAAAAAACAAGAAAAAAGAAGGAACCTTGAATGAAGAAGAAAGTCTTCATGTCAGTCGTTGGTGATTGAGTCCTGTCATTGGTGATTTCTAATGCAGGCACCCTGTTGTAGAACAGTTTTGGGGAGGGAAAAAAACTTGAAAGTATGTTAGAATTTATGCCAAACTTTGAGAGCATCATGACACAGATACTTACTGGTGCATATCCCATAAACTAGGGTAGGACTTAACCAAGTGTGAAGTACCATCTGTTTGTTATCTTCGGAATCTCCCATTCGGACTAGATCTGAATACTAGACAATCCAGCGTTTTAAACCATTTTAGCTACATGGTCAAAACTAATTTCGAATACAGTAACTAGTCTGACAGAATATCAGCAATATGTGGCAATGACTCAATAATATCCTTAGCTATGGGATGCAAACATTTGGGTATATGCAATTTCGTATTTGTAAGCCTTTAACCGTTTTTGAGGTTTTGCACAATGTCTACTTAAATGGTTCCTGTGCCTGCATACTTTGACCTATCATGAAGTGGCTGGTACCATTTGAAAGTAGAGACTCTGTAGAATCCACAGGAAGTGACAGGAAGATGTGATGTACTGCCAAGGACTTACAGGGGTTTGAACATCTTTTTTTCTGACAGGCGGTTTTAGAAACTCTTGGAAATTACTACATTTCAGCAGTTTAGCTGATACATTTTGCCTTGGAAACAAATTTGATACTTACTCACAGGTCTACAGAAGCTGTTTGTCAAAGGGGATATTTTTACAGCTATATATGACCTTTCCCAAGACAATTATGTGTGGATATGCACATGCGTTTTGCCATGTGTTTTATTGTAGACCTTTTGATTAGTCAAAATGCACCCCACAAATAAGGTCTCACTGTTCAAGAACAGTTTGAGCTAGAAGCCTCATGATGGTCTCAAATGAAAGCTTACCCCTTGAGGTGTTCTACAGTCATCTGACTTAGTTGGATATGCCTTTTGGGTAGTATTACAGAGATGTTACTGCACAGTAGGCTACTGTACGGTACTGTACACTATGTACAGTAAAACATGGGAAGAAAGGGGCATTCTTGAGCAGATTTGAGATTCCTCTGTCCCTGGGTGTAACACAGAAGAGCTATATGACTCATTTGAAAACCTGGTCTCTAGACTATCATCCAGTCTTTGAATGGAGTTTCTAGCTCTTGCTTTGAGGGAGCTGCAGTCATTCAAAGCAAATGAGCCAACACAAAGCTGCGTAAAACAGGACCTGCCTACCTCTCTTCTAAGGCTTGTCTTTCAGGGTAGGAATGTCAGAGAGCCACTCCAATGGTGCCCATGTAATCAGCAGGGTCTGGGGATCATGTGGAATACCATTGATCATATGAAATATATGGAAGTGTAGGCAAAAACAGCACAATTCTTGAGAAAAAATGTTTTGATCGTTTTTTCCCCACAATAAAGTGGTTTAGTTTGAGTAGAGTTGTACAACTTGTGGTTGAAATAGAGTAAAAAAAGAATACACTTTCATAAACCTTGGATTGTAACAGACATTTTGAGACCATGATGATAAGGATATCTTCATGTTTGGATGTTCACGAAGGTAGGGAGACATCAGGCGGGGGGTGCTTGGGGGGGTCAAATTTGAAAGGTGACATTGTGTAATAAATTGATAACAATGCACATGAAATATGTTGAAATCCCTGTATAGTAGTGCTAGGTGTGTTCCTGAGGTTCTAAGCTTTCCAATGACATATAATGTTCCTGGGTTTATTACACCACCTGGATTTTAAACAATTGCGGACTGAAGATCAAGTTGAAGTTCAAAGTCATTCGGGTCGCCCCCGGGTCGCCTTAAAGGCAAAACAAGTGCATTTTTGCTAACTGTAAAGAATTACGTTTTTTGTATGAACCTTTTAATACAATCATATTTTGACAGTGAAACACCAACGATTCTAAAATGAGAGCGGTTTCATTCCTCTTTATCTTTTGTGACATGGTTTCCATGTTTTCACATTTTAAGTTTTCAACTTGTTTGTTTGTTTGTTTGTTTGTTTGTTTCGTGGTTTTCTAGTTTGATCTCAGACAGAGAGCGTGTTTTAAGAGTTAATGCCGGGTGAACATGTTGTGTGGATTTAATCAAGGGACTGGATATACAGGGTTTATGCCTCTACCACGTGACTGCACTTATTCTGTCCTGTACATACTTAAGCATCCAATCACCTCTGCTTCTAAGGGTCTGTGTAAAAGCCAGGTGGCCAGGGGCCCAACCAAGGTCACCTGACATCAATGGACAAGACGTCTGTGGCTGGTTCAGCTGTGGCCTGATCAAGGACTGGCTATCCATGAACTGATACACAAGTACTGATGATTCTGTCACTGCAAAAGAAACATTATGGCTGCACTTTAACCTCATACAAACCAGTGTGACAAGGGCAATTCTTCTTCAAAAAAAGACACTGTATGGAAACCTTTCTATAAACTGACATGGATATGACTTTCGAATCACTTCAACATTCACAACACATTGTTCCTCTTTTTTGAAGCACTTTTATTTTAAAAGGCATACTATAATGCCCCCATTCACATGTTGATTTGACAATCTTCATTTGTTTTTGGAGTTTTTGTTAATCACTTTGAATTTTGGTTTACAGTGAGCCTTTTCAGGATTAGCCACAGTAATGTCTACATACACACAGAAAAACAATAGCCTACCGTCCTGTTGCCAACTTTTTATACTCACCAACATATTGGGATAGTTTAAGTCAGACATGAAGCACTGCAACTGTACAAATTCATGGTAAAACTCAAACAGATAATTCGCTATAATAATAATTAGCCTACTGTATTGATTGGATATGGAATTTGTTGAACCACAATGGTACAATCATGTCCCATTCCCAAATTGACCGTGAGAGGAAAAAATGTGAAAATGTGTTTACCAATGTAGCTCTACTGTTACTTTGACAAAGTGAGAAATGTAAATGGACAACTGAAGGGACTTCATCGGGACATAGGCATATAGGAAATTCTGGGCCATTCACCTCTTACGGAATGTTGTGTTAACTGAATTGACTCTCATTGTAGCAGATTTCAATATTCATTTTGCATTATGCAGCTACATGACAGTTTTTATACCACAACCCATTTTAAAACAATCATTTTTCTTGAATTTCCGACAGAATCAAAGTGTTTCATTCCCTGATGTGACTGAGTGCTCCTGTTGTCAAACTCACACATCTCTCTATGTTGCCAATGTACTGTAGTGGCTCTGACCATCGCGGTCATTTTAAAGGGGGGGAGGGGGGAGTATATGAGGCACTAGCAAACCATACCACACATGCACTCTTGGAGGGTGGGGGGTTGGGGGTTTCAGATGAATCAAGGGGCCCAGGGTCCGTCCCTGGGGGACTTCAGCCCATGGTCCACAGCTTTGTGTATGCAGCTTATCGCCAATGTAGTACTGCTTCAAATAGACTTATAGCAAATGTTAAAAAAAGACAACTACAACACTTTCATGAACAGTCATCCTTGCTTATACTATCGTGGGCAGGATTTTAAGCACAATTCAGCTGCCTGAATGCTGCTGAGACATTCTTGTTATGTAATAACAAATGGATAAGGTTATATGTGACTATTTACATACAAAACATTATGGTGTCACATGCTTCAACACGGAGTACTTTTTTTCTTACGAGAACATGTCAAACTCATCAAGAGTGTGATAACATTTTCATGATTTAAAAATGTTTTGACTAATCCTTTGATGACAGGATTTTTCGCTTTCCTTCTCTCTTTTCTCTTTTACGTTCCTTCTTCCTCTCTGTCGCTCAATTAATTTATTTTTGTACCACATGGCATGGCATTTTGTTGATATAATACTTTTGCTATAAATGTTTTGTTTTTTTTTAAACATGCATTGCAGTGATATTTCATTTTGAAATTGTGAACTTTGTACAATTTTTATCATGCTGGTGTTGACATCTCTTACTCTAAATAAAACCATGTTGCCATAGACAATATTCCAAAGCAATTTTTTGTATGTATACAGTACCGGTACAATGACTAAATCAGATGATCAAAAATTACTGTAAATCCAAGTGTATCCTATCATAAGGTCTACTCCATTCTTTCTTTTACCTTTATGAAGGAAGTTATCCAAAAGATATTGCTCAACAGATTTTGATTATTTACCGGGTAGGTCAGAAAAAACTAACCCTTATCAGACTCACTCATAATAGTTTTTATTATTTATTTATTTATTTTGTACTTTTTTTTAATGTTTACTCATCATTGCTGGACACGTTGCTTTAGACACGTTGCACTACAATAGTTACAGTAGCCTGGCAAGCCATAATCTACCAGTAGTTTTAAAAGTGGAAGCCGGGGATCCCTGAGATGGGGGTGATGGGGATGGGGGTGGCTACAGCAGGATGGCAGGAAAACTACAGCAAAACCAGATAAATAATTGAATAAACTGAATAACTAAAGTAAATCAAAATAAACCAAAAGTAAGCTAAACAATCCGACGACTGTGGATGCAAAAGAAAACTGTCTGAACTGTCTGAAAGAGATGTTTGGGGTGCTAATGTATCCAAAAAGAACACAAGACCACAGCTGTCCAAATCACCTCAACTCTCCTGTTTCCATCAGAACAGTCCATCGGGAGATCCACAGGGTCAATATTCACGGCTGGTCAGTCACCCAAACATCCCTTTCAGACAGCTTCCTCTTGCGTCCACAGTTAATGCTGTTGGATGTGGTTCATCCTTCTTGGTGGTATGCAGACATTACCTTGGATACCGTGGCTCTTTATTCATCACAAAGACTTGCTGTCTCAGTCAAAGATGCACCAGTTACACCTGCACGGTGCACAAAGAATTTCTCCTTTTTGAACTCTGGTACGTCACTCATAGTGTTGAGCAAAAAAGTGCTCTTACCCTGCTAAACCTTCACACTTCACCTTAATGGTGCAATGTGCAATTGATGAAGATTGGCCAACAGGCTGGCCATGAAACTTCCCACACTAAAATGACAGGTGTTCCAGGTGTGACAGGTGTTTTATTGGCTAACCCCTGTATATGATCTGTAAAAGCACTGAAAAACTTCAGACCAAATTGTGTCCTGAACATGGCCGTAACTACCATTGAGGATAGAGAGGTCATGTCCTCAGTATTTTTTTTCAGTAATGCAAAATGTATCTATAATGAAAATCGATATATGATCAGAAATTATCAATTCAGTCTGTATAAGCCACACCCATTTATCCTCAATGCAGTGATTAATGAAAACAAACTTAAAAGTTTCACTGAAGTCTTTGAAACATTCTAAATGTACAGTATACAGTAGCCTACACACAGTATTTGACCTCAATATTACAAAATGTCTAGTTACGGCCCTGGTCCTGAAGCAGGTGCTGCACTATCTGCTAAAGAGGGTGGGGTGGTCCATCTGAGTGGAATCTGTGGACCACAAGCTCTTTTTAAGGCCCACCTTTCAGCTTTGGTTGTGGTAGATCCAATCAAAGAGCCTATGACATGTTCCTTGGGCTCTCCACCCACTAATAGAGGGAAATGCACATTAACTGGAGCTTCACGGATGGATGGTAATGCCAGGCTATGTCTAATGCACAGGTGTTAACGGACTTTACTACCCTACTCCTAGCCTACATGTGCTTCAGTGAAGCCACACATCTAGGCCACTGCAAGCTCATGTCCAAGTCACGTGCAGGCATGCTGTCTATTCCCTGGGGTCTGTCTCTATAACAACAACAGTCCGCTATTCAGCTCATGGTCTGCAAGTGTATCGTACAAAATTGCACCATTAATTTCATGTCAAAATTCAATGGTAGCCTACGTACAGTACAGAGGCGATTCCTCATTGAGTACAAGGGAGGCGCCGCCTCCTGTCCAAAATCACGGAGAATAGTATGTAAACTAATGCTTTACACGACTTAATAACATTGCTATTTCAGACCCAGCTCCATATAAAATGCATGTGCTCAACTTAGAGATGAAACCAATCTGTTATAAGATCCCGAGGCTCGCACGAGTTTTTTTTCCGCTCATGACAACGCAAGCGAGTCGAGTCTCAATGGACTTCAATGGCATGTGGGATTGTAAGCTTTTTCAATGGCAAAATGCTAAACGGTCATTGGCTATTGCCGTGAATTTTTTTTTGATTTTGAGACTGAGCCTCACTGGGAGTGAATGGAGAGGAGAGAGGAGGGGGGAGGGACCGGAGACTGGAGCTCCGACTTGTGATTGGGTGAACCCCGTGTCAGTATACAGTAGTTGATTTCATTTCGAAATGCGGATATGTTATTAATTTGACTGAGAAGTTTCGTCGTGGTAACCAGTGGGGAAGCTATTCATTGCGGTGTACTGCAGTTTTGTGTACATATTCTTGTAAACCTAGTGTTGCGAATAAAGTCTTAATAGTGGCACGTCCTTATCCTTTTTAATCTCCCAATTCAAAAGTTGAAGTTGCCTATTTTTCGTTAGGGCTATCTTGCAAGAACGCTAGAGAGCTATGCAAAATGCCAAGCATTGTGGATTAAATTCTGGCGAATTCCAGTCGTCCTTATGAGGAGAAAATGAATATCAAGGAGCAGAGCAGACCACTGCCTAATATTGACTTGGTGAAAAAGGTAGGGAAGAACAACCGTTTCTTTTGAGCTTTCGTGGTGTCTGATCAACTGGTTAACTGCCAAGTCCCGTGAGTGGCGAGTCCTTTTTTCCTACTGTGTTGGCAATGTCTGGTAAATAATTAAAGATTTTGCGACCTCTAGTGGTAAGTTACGCCGTGGACCCAGTAATGAACAAAGACAACGAAGGCAAACTCAATCACATCATTATGTGGCGGAGGTAGGCCTAATGATAATAATAATAATAATAATAATAATAATAATAATAATAATAAACATTTCCCTATGAATAGGCTACAAGGGGGATAATGATTAATGATTAACAAATTTGTTTCAACAAGAGTCCTTTAGTGTGTGAGGCCATATGTGGCTCAGGACCAATGTAAGATGTGTGTCAAAATTGATCCCCCCCCCTTTTTTTTTGCGTTCTGGACATATTGTAATTGAACAGCCTCCCCTGTTTGACAGACTACCAGCCGCCACTGGTACAGTATATGTGCCATACATGCGAGAAGGCCAGGGACTGTGGTCTGCTGCATGTGCTGTGCTGTAGTGTGCTCAAGTCACAGGGGAGGGAGGCGGGGCTCCAAAGGCTGAGCTCTCAGCTGCTAGAACTAGACAGAAAAGCGTCTGTCTCCCATGCGCGAACTTCAGAGTCTCTCCTCGTCCCGTAAACAGCGATGGCTGCCCCGTTGGCACATTTCGACGAGGACTGGCAGGACTTCAACGAATTCAGGCCAACATCTGAATGGCCAAATCAGTTGGATCAGATAAACTCCAATGTGGGCGATTCGACGGGATTCGAGGACTTTTCAGATTTTGACAACAGCTTCTCAGGGGAGATATGCAGCTTCAAGTCTATGGAGGACCTTGTAAACGATTTTGACGAGAAACTGAATATGTGTTTTCGGAATTATAACACAAAGGCAGAAAACATCGCTCCAGTGATGCCCATTACAGAGGACAACTTCCTCAAGGACGACGGGTATGTGGCCTATGGCATTCAAATCTGCTATTAAATGCCCATGTTTGATTGCCCAAACATCAGCTAATGCACCGTTAGCTTGCTAGCCTAGTCAGTGAGGAGCTTATCCCTGATGTTGTATGATGCACGCCATTTGCACTATGTTGCGTAGAACTAGAGAAAGAAAATACCTAGAGAATTAGACGTGGTTTCTCTCTTGGTGACTTCTAAACGTTGACCACCAGCAACGCTTTGTTTACTAGTCTCGGAGGTCGTAGGCAGCTAATGGTAGCAACCTTGGCTAACTGGTTAGCTAGTTTGCAGTGGCACTTCGTGGTGTTGTGGTGCGATAGCAAGGTGACTAGCCAACAAGACCTAAAGTTCTTGCCAAAACCAATGAGTTGTGTATACCGTCATTATACAAAACCTGTCACCTCGTGCTGTTCGACAAAGATCCCTGCTTTAACTAACACATGTTGACCACATGACAGAAATATGTCGCCCATCACTTGTAGACCACAGCTGTATAGAACTGGTCAGCTGTAGGTGTTGTTTTTATTATCTCAGAGGTACTGTCGAAGTCTGTGCTATGGCACCTAAAACGCTTTGGTACTGTCTCAAGAACTGACAAGAGATGTCAATCATGAATTATAATCTGAATTACACCAGCCATGCTGGAGGACACCAATGTTGAAGTTACACATCTTGGGTTTTGCTTCCGTTGTGTGCCTTTATAATCACTCACGCCATACCTGTGTGATGGTAGATGGCCGATAACCGGTATGTTTGTAGGGCGATTTGTTAGTCTGTTCTTCTAATCATAGTATTATAGAGATGTCATGTTGGGTTAAGCTGGTGATCAGAAGGATGGAAATGGCCTCTGCCCTGCCTTACCAGAGAGGGAATACAGGATGGCGAGATGATGGCAATGAGTGGGTGGCTGAGTGGATGGAAGGGTGAGAGCAGTGAGGCTGAGAGATGCTATGTGTGCGCTTGACTGCACTGTACTGTACTGCCTCAATGATGAGCCTTGCTTGGAGCCCTTGCAGTAACGAGCGCCAGCCTCGCCTGGACCATTCTGACCCCACAGTCACTGATGAAAATGCAGATTATAATTGTTCTGAAGGCAGAAGTCAGAAGTGATTTATTTAATCTGTGGATGCACTAAGGCCAGGACTATGCTGTAGTCTTCGCACTTCAAGAGTACAGGTTAGAGTTCACCTATTCGAAAAGTAAAAAGTGGTGGCCGACTCCCGCTTAGTCGACCTGTAGGCCTACTAGAAAACCTGCAGTGGAAAAGAGGCATAAGTATTTTAACTAGTGCCACACCGGATAACCATGCCATTGGAGCAGTGCTTTAAGTAGCAATAAAAGGTTTCAGATGCTTGCCTAAAGAATAAGGTGAAATGCAGTATTGCATACAGCTATGCCGTAAAAAAAAAGTTACGATCAGAGACCATGTCCCTGTACTCTAAGGGCTAAAATTGAAAATTGAAGTGGCAGGCAGCTACTCTGACACCATTGCGCTTTGTCTTGTTTAGCATCCTTCATTCACCTGTTTGAGAACATTTTTCACTCCTTTCTGCCTCTTGTAGAATCTGGAATGCACTGACTGATAACTATGGTAACGTGATGCCGGTGGACTGGAAGACCTCTCACACGCGCGCACTTCACCTGCCCACCCTGGACCTGAAAGAGCTAAGGGTAAGTCCAAGATGTCCTGTAAAAAAACGTTCTCATGGCTGAGGTGAGAGGAATGGTGGACAAAGTCTGCAGGTGATCATACACTTCAGAACTCTGTGGCCAATCTTGTCAAGTAATGTTACTAAGACTTAAAAATTGTGTTTCTTATCAGGAAATACCCAATAAAAGTGAAAAAAGTCCATGACGCTGCATGACTTTTTGCTGTTTTAAGTAAAATAGTGCAACGTTTTGACTTTTAGGCCTTCATCAGGCAAAATGAGACGATATTGAACATTGACTGTAGTGTGTCTGTGCTATGTGTATAGGTACTCTTGGTGTAATGTATGTATACTGTCTATGTCTAATTGTCTATGTCCATGTCTAGAGTCTATGTCTGTCTATATGGGAAAGTAGGAAACGTAATTTCAATTATTTGTATGAGCGCATGTAAAGAAATTGACAATAAAACCGACTTGACTGGACTGGGTACCGAAATTCAATTCTTTGATGGAACCGAATTAAAAGCTAGGTTCTACTTGGCATCGAAACGTGCCTTGTCTGTCGGTTCCACGTTTCGGTTCCTGAAGTCTGACTGTCAGAGCCATCAAATGTGTGTTTAAGCACGCGGCCATTTCAGCCAATCACAAGTGTCACAAACTGACCACGCTCCTCCTCTTCCCGTTTCGCACCTCATTTAAACGATTGATAAGACAGCTGATATTCAACCAGCTGATTGTACTATTGAGAAACAAAAACATGCCGTCGAAAGCGTGGCTATAGGCCTATTTCAGGAAAGTAGATAAGGAAGGAGCGCGCTGCAATATCTGCGATAAACTAGGCTATCATGCAAGAATGGCAATACATCTAACCTGTTCAAACACCTGCTCTTGCATTCCATTAACTTGCGTGCAGAGAGTTGCAGCATCTTTACAACGGCAACACAGTCAACCTCAAATATGCTTGCTGCAATACCGTCAACCTCAACCATGACCTCGACTCTTCAGGAAGATGTCTCTGACTCCTTGGAAACATGTTTTTCCATGAAAAGAGCTAACTTAGAAAGAACTGGTCTTGTGTTGGAGACGTAGGCTACAAATGTATTTAGATTGTCGGTTTAATTCGAGGGAACAAAGAACAGCGACAAAAAAGATTTCCCCTCAATCCGGCTGGAGAATAACGCCATTGTTTACTTGAAGTAGCGGCCGCTTAAGGTTACATAACTGTGGATTGAATGAACATAAAAACGTTCCGTAAAAAACTGTAAGAAGCTCAGCTTTCGAACAAGCCCTAACACATGTCTGTAGGTCTAGGTTAAGGAGATCGCTGGCTGTTAGGGAAAAAATTACGAGATTAAAAAAAATGTTTGGAAAGCGCTATTTTTTCACTTGCAACAGCGGCCGCTTACAGTTTAATAACTTTTGAATGAAAGAACATAAAAACGTTCCGTAAAAAACTGTAAAAAGCTAAGAATCTCAGCTTTCGAACAAGCCCTAACACATGTCTGTAGGTCTAGGTTAAGGAGATCGCTGGCTGTTAGGAAAAAAATGACGAGATAAAAAAATGGTTGGAAAGCGCTATTTTTTCACTTGCAACAGCGGCCGCTTACAGTTCAATAACTTTTGAATGAAAGAACATAAAAACGTGCCGTAAAAAACTATAAAAAGCTAAGATTCGCAGCTTTCGAACAAGCCCTAACACATGTCTGTAGGAGAAGGAGATCGCTGGTTATATATATATATTTAGGCCTATATATCGTTTAGATTAGGACTCTTTAGCTTAGATTCACCATGGCGTGAAAGCACAGTGTTGTCGCGGCTACTTGCAGCAGCTGATCATACGGCCCAGTTCTAGTCCCTGTATGGAAATGCGTGCGAGACAGCACCATCGAGCCCCCGTCAAGTTTCATGAATATTTATGAAGCCTAGTTGTGTTAGAACAGTTCTGCAGAACCTAGTAGAAAAGCCCCAGCTGTCGACAGACTGGGTAGCGTAGGCTACATTAAAAAATCATGTCAGGCACGCTTGACATAGGATTGGTACCAGAAGTGAAGTTGCACCGTACAGCAGAACAATTTTAATCAGACATGAGTACATTTATCAGTATCAAAACCGTTTATTATACTTGCCAAGCCATGCCGAGAGGACAACTTGCAGCATGCAATTAGGCCTATTCAAGAATGCTGTATAGAATTAAATGCCTTTAACCCGCCATTGCTTAAGTCACGATGAGCGCCGCCTTGTGGCAGGCAGGGAAACTCATGATTTACAGACCCGTTACGCCATCTACTGGCCACTTTGGGTAACTGCAGGTTTAATTCAGGGTTTCTAGGAACCGAAAATGGAACCGTTCTGGTACCGGAACCGAAACGAAGGAACCGGATATGGAACCGGAACCGAAAATTGTCAATCAATACCCAGGCCTAGACTTGACTGGACTTGACTTGACTTGACTTGATGTGTCATCCCATCAGAAAGAGGACAACTCCTCTCTGGATCTGTCGGACGACGAGGAGCTGAGGGAGCAGATGGACATGCACTCCATCATCGTGTCCTGTGTCAGCGATGAGCCGCTCTTCACTGCCGAGCAGGTGAGACCAGCCTTGAGATGAAAGAAAGTGAAAGCCCATTGGGAAACTCCAACTCCCATTGTCATTGTGACACAGCACTCCACAGCACACAAGTGAACACTGCACACTGCACACAACGAAATTGCATTTATGCCTCACCCGTGCAAGGGGGCAGCCCTCAGTGGCGCCGCATGGGGAGCAGTGCGGTGGGATGGTACCATGCTCAGGGTACCTCAGTCATGGAGGAGGATGGGGGAGAGCACTGGTTGATTACTCCCCCCACCAACTTGGCGGGTCGGGAGTCGAACCGGCAACCTCTGGGATGCAAGTCTGACGCCCTAACCGCTCACCCATGACTGCCCATAGATCATAGGTACAGGGGCAGGTGTCGACATGGTTAAGACCAAGTAGTTAAAGACTTTGGCCAGATTCCCTCAGTCCTGCCCTATGTCTCAATCCACGCACTTGTGTCAGTGCACTGACAGTTAGTGCTGAGGTCTTCAGTGCATAGTGTCGTGGAAAATTTTGAGCACTATGCACTGTGCCCTCGCTGGAAGTGACGGCGGAGCATGGCATTAGCTCGCCAAAATATCGGTATGGCTACTGTTTACAATGCACTGCGTCTCTTGCTTGTATTTACATCTCCTTCACCCCAAAGGGCAACTATCCGCTCGGCATGAAAAGGCTGGTGTCTCAGCAACATTACTTACAGAATTAGGAGACTGTTATCCTAACTCTTCTACTGAATTGAACGCCACGTTTCCTCTGTTTCATTGTCAACATGGCGGACGTTTAGTGCTTGCAGTGTCCATCATTCAAGCACTGTGTTTTCTGCCATTGTTAGGGGATCATCCGGGCGCTTTCAGTGCACTGACTTAACCGAAAGTTTCAGCGTGAGCGCCCTAGGCACTGAAACACAGTCCCCAAAGTGCACAAGTGTGTGGATTGAGACACAGGGCTGGTTTAAGGGACAGACACGTTCCTCAACAGCAGATTATCGGCAGTTAAGCATTTCACAGAAGGTTGAAATTGCATTTCAACATCAGATGTTGAAATCAGAAATATTTCGACATGAAATGGTGAAATGCAACATTCTCCCCCACATGCGTTCTTGCTGGTCTACGGCGATGTGTTATTACATTATACACAGCAATGTAAGTTCATTCAGTCAGGCTGATCCACCTCAAAATGACTACTTGGACATAGAAGGCTGGAGCACTCAAATACTTTTTTGTGTTTTCATGAACAAAATTCAGGAGACACCGCACACTGCTTACTTTTCTTTACTTTATTTCTCGGAGCGAACAACGCGTTTCGCCCAATGCAAACCTGATGACGCATTGGGCGAAACGCGTTGTTCGCTCCGAGAAATAAAGTAAAGAAAAGTAAGCAGTGTGCGGTGTCTCTTGAATTTTGTTCATTGATTCACCTTCTCCTGCCTCACACCTGCACCTGCATTACTGAGGGCTTGTGCACAAGGACTCTCTTGCACTTTTTTGTGTTTTATTATGGTCCTAAAATTAAGACCCCGAAGCAGACAAACCGCATCGAAACATTAGTCATTGTTGTCATGTTTCCTCCAAAATACAAAAAAAAAAAAAAACTATTTGAGTGCTCCAATTTTCTCTGGCCTAGTCTATATGAGGCGGACCAGCCTGATTGATGTAGTCCTGGATTCCACTGTTTTTAAGCAACATAAACGAGCTTATTTCCAGAAAGGGCACAGTATCCCTTTAAAAATGTCTTAATTTTCACTGGGCCACACCTGTAGACACCCTGAATGAGTTTTGTACACAGTAGTGCAGCTGGACGGTCCAGGACCTGCTACTTTGCACTCTAATTGGGTGCCATTTTCACAACAGTCATTCTCTGCTAGGAAACAACACTTGCAGGAAACGAACAGTGCAACACCATTAAAGCTACAGACAAACCATTTATTGTGTAAAAACTGACGTTTTGGTCATCATAGTCACCCTTGCGTCATAGCACCCTTCCGAAATCCAGGCTCAGACATCCTTCAGACTTCAGTGTCCACACAGTAGGACTCTTTTCTTGTTGTTTTCTAAGACGAAAGATAGCTGAAAGACGCTATCAGTCATACCGTGAGTTTTGCTGTGAGGAGGTTCTTGCTACCCCTCTATTAAAGGAGAAGTCCAGTTTTTTTAACATTAAGGCCATTTTCTGAGTGGTCTGCAATGTCCCCCTCGCCGTTTATTTCATGTTTGCTGCAGTCTCTGTTATTTGGCTGATTTGGATTTGATCTCAACCAGCTTTAGAATGGCCGTCTATGGGCACCTGCAACTCTGTTCTTAAAATCACCTTTAACATTTGCTTTCAGGAATATGCAACTCACCAAGTGTTCAGCAGTATTCACTGGTGTTCCTTAACAATTTCTGTAGCAAAATATGGCATCTGTCGTGTTTTATCTGTGTTTTATGTAGCAATTTGTAAATTGAGTTTCACTTTCACTTTCTTTCACAAAATGGTAAATAAAAAATGACAGAAGCCATATTTCGCCTTGAAACTTGTTAGGGACTGCTAGTGAACACCCCTAACCACTTTGTGAGCTGTAGACTTTCGAAAACAAATGTTTAAGGTGATTTTAAGAACAGAGTTGTAGGTGCTCATAGACGGCCATTCTAAAGCTGGTTGAGATCAAATCCAAATCAGCCAAATAACAGAGACTGCAGCAAACATGAAATAAACGGTGAGGGGGACTAAAACATTGCAGACCACCCAGAAAATGGCCTTAATGTTAAAAAAACTGGACTTCTCCTTTAAGGCTGGGGTGTCCATACGGCCCCATTGTAGCTCAATTAACTCTGTTCAATTTCTATTCATTTAAAAGTAGTGTCCCCAAAGTATGGTCTGAAAACAATACAAGAATAGGTGAGGCTGGCATACCTGCAAAACAGCCAATGGGGGGGAGGGGGGAGTTGCATATGGGTGTGTGACGGACAGTGACGGGGTAATTTCTAGAAAAGTGAAAAATGCTGTGGAGGGCTGTGTCAGTGTATTACATTTTTAAATTGTGTGTTTTATGTAGTTGCTATACTGTTGTCCTTAGGTTTGTGTATCTGCCTGAATCTGTGTGTGCTTGTGTTGTGTGTGTGTGTGTGTGTGTTTGGGGGATCTAGGCGATCATACAGTTCAATTATTTGATTTGTGCTGTTGCTAACTATTGTATTGTGTGTGTGTGTGTGTGTGTGTGTGTGTGTGTGTGTGTGTGTGTGTGTGTGTGTGTGTGTGCGTGCAGGTGATAGAGGAGATTGAGGAGATCATGCAGGAGTCTCCTGACCCCGAGGAAGATGAGGATGAGGAGGAGGGCCCGTCTCAGACAGACATGAACATGCTCTGCCAGCAGATGGACACGCTACACAGATCCAGCTCCACCAGCAGCTACGAAGAAAGTATGTTTGTGTGTATGTGTTTGTCTGTGACGGTGTGCGAAAAACACACACACACACACTCGTAGTCAGAGGAGACAGATGCTTGTGAGAGTATTTGCCTGTGAGAGAGAGAGAGAGAGAGAGAGAGAGAGAGAGAGAGAGAGAGAAAGAGAGAAAGAGAGAAAGAGAGAGAGAGAGAGAGAGAGAGAGAGAGAGAGAGAGAGAGAGAGAGAGAGAGAGAGAGAGAGAGAGAGAGAGAGAGAGAGAGAGAGAGAGAGAGAGAGAGATCAATGGTATACTTTACACCTATCTACTCTTGGCTGGATATCTACATTAACACACACACTCCAGGGCTCGACATTAACTTTTTTGCTCTACGCCCTATGGGGCTAGTGATTTTCCTGAGTCTTTCCACTAGCCAGTCAGTCTTTCCACTAGCCTCTGTTTTGTTGTCAGTATTATTATTCCTTCCTTCATTCCATGGGTAGTGAGTGAGACTTAACTTATTACTTGCCACAGCCAAATTGTACCCATTTTTGGCCGGTTGGCAGTTGCTAGCGTCAATTCCTGACACACACAAATACACGCACGCACACACACTAGTGATATTTGGTTACATGGAGACGGACATATAAGATGTCACCTTTGCCCCTTCCCCAACCTCCCCCTCACTCCATAGACTTCATAGAGATTTCCCATCCCCCCATGAAGGTTATGGCACATGAAGACTATGCGAGGTGACGACGACGATGATGATGACTCTCGATTGAGGTCTCGCTGTTGCATATCTGGGGGGGGGTCAAATGCAGTGAGCTGAGCTTTAATGTTGGCCATGCTAATTATTACGTAACTCCCATTGTTGTATAATGGCCCCTGTACTTGGCCATCCAGTCGCATAAATCATCAGAGATTATGTAAGACTGTGCCATGCCGTGGGCTGGGCAGACCACCCCCTAAGCCCCCCAGCTGTAGTGTGTGTGCGTGTGTGCGTGTGTGCGTGTGTGTGTGTGTGTGTGTGTGTGTGTGTGTGTGTGTGTGTGTGTGTTTGTGGACAGACATGGCATGGCCTGCATAGCTCATAATTTATACAATGCAGTTTTTTTTGTGTCTGTGTGTGTGTGTTGATTAAATACCAGTATGTTCTCTTTTCCATGTTTTTGTAAAGAAGTTTTGAGTTGGTGGCACCCTGCATTCCTGTTAACAGTCAATGCGCCTTCCCTCTGTGCTATTGGAAGACTGTGTGTAATACCATAGCATCTTATTCAACGTCCATGTAATGTGGGAAGTGTGTGTGTGTGTGTGTGTGTGTGTGTGTGTGTGTGTGTGTGTGTGTGTGTGTGTGTGTGTGTGTGTGTGTGTGGTGTGTGTGTGTGTGTGTGTGTGTGTGTGTGTGTGTGTGTGTGTGTGTGTGTGTGTGTGTGTGTGTGTGTGTGTGTGTGTGTGTGTGTGTGTGTGTGTGTGTGTGTGTGTGCGCGTGTGTTAGACCTTTCTGCTAGAGCTGCCGGCAAAGTGACATGCGCTGTCGTTCTGCATCACGCTCAGCTCTTTGCTTCTGAATCACTTCTGCGTTTGCCTTTGGAGTTGGGGAGGCCATAGCTATTTCTATGGCCTGTTTGTGCGTGTGGTTGCATTTGTCCTGTCACTGTGTGTTTTATGTCACGACATCATTAAGTGTTGTTAAAAATGTTTGCGATTCTGAACCGTATCTTTGTTTGCGCACGTGTGTGCAATCTGTGTTTGGGGTTGTGCGAGCAAACGTACTCATATTGTTCTGGAACCTGGGGCTTGAGTGTGTGCACGTGTGCATGTGTATGTGCTTGTATGGATTCTTTGTGACTTATCTATGAGAAAGACTTTGCTGTAACACTGTTATAATAATGGAAGCCAC
This sequence comes from Engraulis encrasicolus, assembly GCF_034702125.1. Classification (NCBI taxonomy): domain Eukaryota; kingdom Metazoa; phylum Chordata; class Actinopteri; order Clupeiformes; family Engraulidae; genus Engraulis; species Engraulis encrasicolus. Next base: position 20,437,834 of record NC_085874.1, on the reverse strand, counting down.
GCTAGAGTCCTTCAAGACTACCTAGAGTACACTACACTTAGCTGACGCTTTTTAAGAACATACTGACAGGCTGGTGTTTCTGGCCAGAAATCTGTCCACTTAAGTTTCATGCTATTGCCTTTACATAATTATTACAATTCATTTTATTTTGCTCATCCTGTATGTAATTCATTCTTGGTTATATTTCATCTTGTTATAATTTCCAAAAAAATCTGCAAAAATCAATAATCGTGATTAATAAGCGTGATTATGATTTTGACCAAAATAATTGTGATTATGATTTTTTTCCATAATCGTGCAGTCCTAATTTCGGTACAGGGTATTGGTTGCCGGCTCTGGAGCAATGTGGGGTTGGGTGCCTTGCTCAAGGGCACTTCAGCCATGGATGAAGCCAGGTGCTGCTGGTAAGGGTGGGATTTGAACCTGCAACCCTCTGATCTAAAGACCAGTGCTCTATGGAAGGCTTACTACTGTACTAAATATATGTTTATTGCAAAGTATGTGTGTATGTGTGCGTAATAAAGCACCAAGCAAGTGTAATATAATAATAATGGTAATAATAATAGAGATGCACCGATACCGATACCAGTGTCGGTGGATCGGCACTAAAATGGTGGTATCGGTATCGGCGAGTACCAACAAATAGGGCACCGATACCATTTACAGGTGCTTGTATGACACTTAAACAGCCTTGAAAATAGTTATTTCATAGAGGTATTTAAAAAGTATAAGAAGTTTTGCTGACAAAGCCATGCAATGATTTTACATCCAAGTAGCATGCACTACAGCCCTTCATATATATACATTTCATATAGGGTGGTATCGGTATGGTATCGGTATGGTATCGGTATCGACCGATATTGCACAGCCAGGTATCGGGTATCGGTATCGGGGCCAAAAAATGGTATCGGTGCAACACTAAATAATAACCTACTTCCCTCTCTGTACTGTGTCTGTCCCCAGGCCTGCGAGGCCTGTCTATGTCGGAGCTGAGCGAGCGTCTGGCGGGCGTGGAGGGTCTGATCCGGGGACTGTCGGAGGAGCTGGTGCAGCAGCTGGCGCTGCGCGACGAGCTGGACTTCGAGAAGGAGGTGAAGAACCGCTTCATCTCGCTGCTCATCACCGTGCAGAACCGGCAGAAGGAGCACCGGCAGCTGCTGAAGCGGCGCGGAGGCAAGATCCGCAGCCCCAGCCTACAGCAGGGCAGGGGGGAGAGGACGCACGTACCGGGCACGGTAAGCACACACACGTCAGTAAATACATACAAGATCCGCAGCCCCAGCCTACAGCAGGGCAGGGGGGAGAGGACGCACGTACCGGGCACGGTGAGAACACACACACACACACACACACACACACACACACACACACACACACACACACACACACACACACTAGTAAATGCATACAAGATCCGCAGCCCCAGCCTACAGCAAGGGAGAGGGGAGAGGACGCACGTACCGGGCACGGTGAGACGCATACCCGGCACATTGAAGGAGAACACATGCGCGTGTGTACACACACACACACACACACACGCACACACACACACACACACACACACACACACACACAGACACACACATGTACGTGCACTGCACACACCGTTTTAAAGTCAAATTGTCTTATCGCAGACACACTTTAGCTTGCATATCACTCAATCACTTGTGCATTCACTCATTTACTCACTCAGGTGCTCACTTTCACAATTGCTCGCTCGCTCGCTCACTCATTCACTCACTCACTCACTCACTCACTCACTTTGACATTCAATCACTTGCTTGCTCACACAATCTATGTCATGCTCTCTATCACTAATTCACAACTCTCTCACTCTTTCTATGAATTGTTTTGATTCTCACTCTTCCTCCCTTCTCTCTCGGCCTCTGTCTCCGTCTCTCTCTGTCTTTCTCTATCTCTTCCTGAAGTCAGCAGTTGATCACTGCAAATTATTTCTCTCTCATTCTTAGAGATGCACCGATACCGATACTGGTATCGGTATCGGCTGCCGATACTGCTCATTATACTCGTACTTGTACTCGTCAAGCACTTGCCGATACCAGGAACGATACTGCTATTACACAAAACAATGCAAAATCTTGTCACGTTCTGTGGACTTGAAAGCAGCATGGGAAAAAAGTGCCACCTCATACATTTAATAACATTTAAATCTACATGGAAATGGACAATACAAATATCACAGGTGGAAAAAAACAAGGCCATGCATTTATTTTCATTGTATTTTGGTGGTAAAAGGTATTGGTATCGGTACTCGGTATCAGCAAGTACACACATTAATGTACTCGTACTTGTATCGGTTTTCAAAAAAGTGGTATCGGTGCATCCCTACTCATTCTATGTAATGCTGCCCACTGGCATCCTCCCGAATTCTTTTTTTTCCCCTCTCTTCCATTCTTTCTCTCTGTCATACTGTATCCTCCATCTCAATCTATCTATGGTCTATCCCTCCCTCTGTCTGTCTTTTTTATCGCTGTCTTCACTTCTTTCTTTCTCTCAGTCTCCTGTCAGTTCACTGTGGAGGGCCAATCTCTCCCATGTTCTCTCTCTTACTCCATTCTTCCCCTCTCTTTCTTACTCTCTGACTTTCTTGTCATCTTCATGCGACTGTTTGCACCTGCTGTCTCTCGTACGGCTGTTTTCACTTCTCTCTCTCTCTCTCTCTCTCTCTCTCTCTCTCGCTCTCGTCATCAGCCTGCGACTGTGTGCTGCTGCCTGTCTCTCTCATACTGCTGTCTTCACTTCTCTTTTCTTCATTTCTTTCTCTTTCTCTCTCTCTCTCTTTCTTGTCTTCTTCCTGCTGCTGCTTGTCACTGTAGCGTTTCAGTATGGAGGGCCTCTCCTCCGCCATTCAGAGCGGCCTGCGTCACACGTTCAGAGGCTCAGGAGGGGACAAACAGGTGCCCTCTTCTCCACCTCCTCTTAACGGCATGCTTCACCCATCCATCCTTCCTTCCTTCCTCCACTATCCCCAGTGACTTCTGCATCCCCCCCCATCCATCCTTTCACTCATCCACTCTCTTGCTTACTTCTTCATCGCGCCATCCCTCTGCCGCTCTCCACCACTTAAGTACCTTTTGTGTCGCAATTTTTTAGGTTGCTAAAAGCATCTCATATTCATCGCACCATTGCCAGTAAAAACGGCAGTGCAAATTGCCTGCGGTAGGGGATGTGTGTTCTTAGGGACAAGCAATTGTCTTGAGTTTTACTTGAAAGTTTCTAGAAAGCTTCTCACTTGTCTGAGCTGTTTTTTAACACAGCTTCTCAATTGGCAATTCAAATTCAGACCACTCGCATTAATTTTTTTTCATATGGACTTAGCCATATTTATATCAAAGGTTTTGATCTAAAAGTAAGTACTCTTAAAGTAAAAAAAAAACCCTGTCACATGTTTCTTCTAACACAGGTGATTTGAGTTCTAACACAGTTCTTGAATCCTCAATATGATATGCTGACTCCAAGCTTGTTGGATAACATTTGTGGTGGCAGGGTTTTTACTTTCGGAATCTGGAATTGTTGCTAATTTCCTTAAGAACATGTCATGGTTGATATGGATGACTTCAGCAGCCTATTGCATGGATCAAAAATGAAAGTGTTTGGTTGCATGAATGATAATATGCAGTTAACAGCTGCTATATGAATGGCGGTTACTCATTGTATCTCTTCCTCCTCCTCCTCCTCCACCATCAGTCCTGTCTTTTGCCTCATTTCGTTTTGGTACTTTTCCATTTGCTTCCTCAGACATCTGCTTTAGATCATCCAGCAGACTGCCCTGCCAAAATAAAAATCAGCCACCACCCAAAGCTCTGTCACAAAATCATCTGTCATAGACATCCAATTACTGCAGCCTAAAGGGTAACGTACCTCACACTGACCTATCACAGTGCACCTCTACGTCTCCTCGACCAATCATCAACTACTTCCTTTTTTTATCCCCTGCATCAGTTCTGCCAGCTGCCAGCTCATTCAGTTTGCTAATGCACAACTCTTCACGTCACCACCACAGCTTTTTAATAGTCTGCCTTTCGGCACCCATTACTTTAAATATATCAAGAAACAGCATGGACGTTATTTGAATAAAATCAACATTTAGTAGATGAGACAGGGCGAGTGAACCTCTAAACTGTGAGGTAGTATTTGTGCTGGTTAAGGCGAGTCACACATGGAAAGAATGTCATTGCACAGTACTTTGGTCACCATCATATGTCTCATTACATTTCTGCCTCTGGGTGTCTGAACGGTGATGAAGATTGAGAGTTTGAGATTGAGGTTTTTTTCCCCGTTTGTTTGAAGGTGCTGGTGCTGCCATCCAGCTTCTCAGCACATGCTGTTTGATTTTGTTAGGTCATCCAGTCTCTCTCTCTCCCTCTCTCTTGCTGTCAATTCAACGTCAAGCAGTTCAGAGAAGTCACCCTAGTTCTGAGAAGTCAAGAGTTCTCTTTATCAAGTTGGTCTTGATGCTTTAACAGCTGGCTACAATATCTTTCTTCTGTTCCTTTTCTTTGTTAATCTGTTTGTTTATGTCTCTGTTATCCCTGCATGGGCCACACTGTGCATGAACTGATTGTATGTGTCACATTTCCTCAATGTATAGCCTGGGCCCCTAACAGTAGCCCCGTTCTTTTACTAACCTGGTCTGCAACATTCTTTAATAAATAAAAGCCTGCCTCTTTTAGTAGCCTGCATCACAACCAGTGTCTCTTCATCTATGGCAAATATGGATGTTTTCTTTTTCTTTTTGCATTTAGAAATAAAAATGTCTGCACACTTACAGTAAATCCTCTTTGTGTTCTAAAAAGAGGAAAAGGAGAGTGCTGCGTTGGGTCAATTGTTTGTAAAAGAATCAGGTGCTCTTCAGAAAGGACATGATAACTTCAGTAATTGGCTTGTGACTATCTGCAAAATGTGAAGGTCCAAAAAGAAGGTTCCTTGTTGAAAGTGGTAGTCAGAATGATCCGAGGCACACGGATCTTAGTGAAAAAAGTTTAAAATCCTTTATTTTAATGGATAACGCCTACGCGTTTCGACTACAATCAATCTTCATCAGGGCAAAACCTCTTTGTGTTCTTTTTAATCAGCCAAGCTTTCGCTCTGCTGACCTTCCTCAGGGCTCCGTCACAAATGGAGCATTTTTGCATTAAAAGCTCCTTGAAAAGCTCCTAAAAGCTCATGCAGGCTGCCCTTATTAATAGCCTGATTCAAATTATTGCAGCTTCTGTATTATTTGAGGAAATATAGTATTTTCAGATATACTGTACCAACCATGACGGCTTCTTGTCTTTCCCCTTTGTGTCATTTTCCACAGTATCTTACCACAGTAATTCCCTATGAACAGAAGAATGGGCCGCCATCAGTGGAAGACCTTCAGTTTCTCACTAAAAGTAAAGTAATCTTTTTTTGTCACCAAAGGCTTCTATACACCTTGAGGACATCCACTTTTAACTGTGCATTAGCACAGCTTCTGAACTTTATTACAGTCAAAAAGAAAAATATCATTATGATTTTGTTTTTCAAATGACACTCTATGGAAGCTTTGTAGAATTACCCCCATTGAAATGCAACAGTGTTATTTTTACAGTGAGAACGGTGTACAGTGGTGTAACTATTGTTTTTTGCTGCTCATCTTCAGTACTGAATGCCATGAAGGATGACAGTGACAAAGTCCCCAGCCTTCTGACCGAGTACATCCTAAAAGGTATGCTTCTCCAGGGCACATCAGGGTCGTGAAGTGACAAAGCAGTTTTTCACCTAGTTCAAGGGGTTTTGTCTTTTACTCTCGAATAGTGTATCAGAGCTGCGTTTCATTTGTCTGGCTATAGAAGTGTGGGCGACTGAGCTTGACTTGAACCTCTTCCCGTCCCTCTTCTCTTCGCAGTGTTGTGTCCCTCCTAGTTCTCTGAGAGAGTGGCGGAACCTTCCGGCTGGAGCCAGCAATGCAGTCAAGTCAACCACAGGTGTCCTCCCTCCACAGGCCTCATTTCAAACTTCAGGCCCTGTGGTTTCAAATATGTAGTTATGCTACATCGTGATTTTTATTTTATTTTTGGTTTATTTTTTAGTGTTTTTTTTATTTTTTAAATTCTATAACATATTTCAATTGTCACCCTAACTGTTATATTTTGATATCAAATGTTCGTTTGTTAGGGTTTTTTTTAATGCATGTGAGATCGTAATATTTTAGTGTTGCATATCGCCAGTCAGCAGTATTACTCCCATGTGTCATGTGATCGTCAAGGCTGGACGTGGCCAGTTGAGTTTACACAGTCCCCTTTCCTAGTGCCGCCATTGAGAAAGCCATGTGGAAATGACGTACATGGTGCCCGTACGTAGCACTCAATCCAGCTAGGGGACGATTCACCTTGGTTGGTATAGTGGTATTTCATTGGACAAAAGCTTGGTTGGCATTAGTAGGTCTGGGTCTGATGTCTAGAACAACAGGGATGGCAGTTGCCAGCAGCCTCAAGCTAAAAACTCTCGTAAAAATTAAGTTGATGGTCAGTTTTAGACAATAAGGGGATTTTTACCATTTCTTTGTCAGTGGCAGGTGAAGGTTCAGCGTTTTTATGGTGTTGCATTTCCAGCCCTGGTGCAGAGAGCATTATACAGGAATACAGTATGAGGGTAGCTCCAAGGGCAAAGACAGGGCTTCCAGCCCAGTGAGCAGCACTGTGAGATGATGTTGGTTGGCATCGTCTTATCATGTAGCACGTTGAAAACCCCAAGCCTCCAGTCCGAAGGCATTATTACACCCTGCTGGGGTGGCAAACACTTTGCATTGACAAAAAAAGGGAATCTGTGCTCATCTGCAAAAAGGCATCATCCACTATGAAGCACAACAATCTTGCAATAATTTCGTACCTTTCTTGCTCCTTTTTATATGAAGCATGTACTTTTTTTAAGCCTGATTTTCTTAACTGGTGGCAACACCATGGGGCATATTCTTGGGATAGAAGGAGACAATAATACTCAGAAAATTCATGTGTGTGTGAAGTACAGTGTCATGTCAGCTGTTTGTCTGCTAGCCATATGTGTTACTTGTACTTGTAAATAATTTACTTGTACTGGTACTTGTAATATGCACAGATACAGTGTAAGAGCTCGGGTCGGGTGCCACCAGCAGCAATAGGCTCAATAGTGCCCTCTATCCTGATTCTAGAGTGGTGCCTGGTGCCAACTGAAGGCTAACCAAGGCCAACGGGCCTACGTCATATACAAACTCTCAAAAGCTGCTCACACACAATGTAAAGGCAAACCAGTATCTGACCAAATAATGGACCTACCACCGACATAGTGGTATAGAATACACATGTGTGCATACATGAGTACATTAAGAGCCAGCCACAGCTTGAATTTCTCCTATTCTTATGCCACACTTTACTGTTGCCAGTGTTGGCATTGATGGTTGGTTATGTAGATAGCAGATATCTCACCCACCCTGCCCAACCTCAATTGTGTTCCCAGTGGAATGAGAAAAAAAATGTTTTCGCATCTTTATTGTTGTAACACTCACACACAGCAATATTGTAAGTGATAAGATTTCCCCCCTGCGCAAGTATCAAATATGTCCCCAATGAAGTGAGATAAATCCATGTGGATTGCAAAACTTAACTGTTACAGCAGTCTGTTATCTTGTGTGTACTGCAGACAGCATGCTGTCCAAGCAGGTCAGATCAAGTGGCAGGGAGGTGTTAGCCTGATTATCATCGAATTTCAGTTCTCTTCTGACCAAGAGCATAACAATTAACATTTCCCAAGTGGCATGGTCGACCCGCCTCCCTTGGTTTGCTTATGGTTACTTGCTTCCTGTCAAAGTGAGAGGAGTTCCCGATTTTTCGGGAGCTCAGAAACGATATTTACATTGCTCTTGACCTGACTTGGAAGCAACGCTGAAGGTGTTGCGTCACTAGGAGGGCAAGGCCTGGCTAGTGAGGTGTCACTATGCTGCATTACTTTCTGTATCCAGGACGTGACCTCTTGAACAGCCAGCTGATGTCCTCCATGGTCACGTCAACCACATGCTGGGCATGCACATTCAGTAGATACCTGAAGTTCTTAATAGTATGTAGAGTTGCATGTGTACCCTTTCCTTTTACCGTACTCATCTCCTGCTCATGTAGTTGGTATGGTCAGGCAGCAGTAGTAGCTTTGCCCTCGTAAGACCCCATTGGGACATTTGTAGTGCTCTTTGTAATGCCCCAAAGTTTGCGTTTTAGTTGGGCGTCATCCTTACTACTCTCCTGGGTCCTCTGTTCTGACTGTATTGAGTCATGTATTTAGTCATGTAGAAATGTCCAACCACAAGCCAGTTTCGTGTTTTGAGTTGACTTTTTTTTCCCCCAAGATGTCGTCATCTGTTGTCTTCAGGCTGAGAAAATGTTGAATGCAGAAGAAAAAAAACTTAATGCACTTTCTCTGATATTTTCTATTAAGAACGGTTGTTGGATTACAGAGGGAATGAGTGTCCGTACGTATATCATTTAGAAAAGTGAAATAACGTTGATAAAAGGAAATGGCGGAGTCCAGAGGGTACTTGTAGATAGTTACTTGTGCACAATCCCTGGTGCTGAACAAAAAATTACATACCGGTATTTGTGGGGAAAAAAGTTCGAACACTCCTTTGGATTTTTTTTCTTCTTAAAGTTATTTTTTCTTTTTATTCATTCATTGGCAAGCATGATGACGTTTCGACCTCTCGGTCTTCCTCAGATTCCCTAGAGGTGGAAACATCATCATGCTTGCCAATGAATGAACAAAAAGAAAAAATAACTTAAGGAAGAAAAAAAATCTAAAGGAGCGCAAACCTTTTTTCCACAAAGGAGTCCTGAGGGTAGGCGTGGGGACTTGCGAAGTGATCCCGGTACTGTACCGTGCAGAGAAACCCACTAGACTAGCCTATGGAGTGTCCCATTACACACTCAGGACTCTGTTTGGACCACAGCAGCTCGCCACTCTGGTCCAAGCATTAGCATCCATTAGCAAAGATCACGTAACCGAACAGGGTTTTCCTTGAAAGCAGACATTCAGCAACGTACAATGAAGTTTGGGAATGTTAAAACTTGATAATGAGCCAGTCTGTTTTCTGGGGAGCAATACTGCACTTGCATGGTTTCAAGGTACCATTTTAATTTTGTATAGTTTTGAAAATGATCTTTTGAAAGGCCCTAGTTTTACCAGCTACCACATGCATGTGTGGTGCTACTTTAACCTTTATTGGTGGTTTTAACATGGCAAAGCCTTCAAGCTACCTCCATGCCCTTTTCACTAGCACAATGAGCCTTTTCTGTAAAAACAAAAAATAGATTAAAAAATAAAAATAAACACGTTTACAATGCATCATAGTTTTTCTCCTCAGCAAACAACACGAAACATGGATCATGTTCTAAAATTCCCAAAATGCATTTTACAAAAAAAGTTATGAGAAATAGATGAAAATTCAGTGGTACACAATTTTTAACCTTTACCTTATTATTTTCTGATTTCCAAAATGAATATTTTAAAGATGAAGAAACGTGTATGAGCTACATAGTCAACTTTATTTTTATGTATGATGTTGGAAATTCATTTTAAAAGGTGTTGAATGGAATTTGGTGAAATCAATATTCGTGAATTTTCATCATGTATTGCTCTGTGGTAAACACAGTTAGCAAGGCAAGGCAGGAATGCTGTAACATTGAACATCAAATGCAGAATGTATCGAAACTGTTTTCTTTTCCCCCTTCAGTTTCTTTGGACTGTATGTAAAAGATAATTAGCTAAACAAAGAAAATGACAAGTCATGTCAGAATGCTTACAGTACAGTCAAAATGGCATGGCTAATCTATTTTTATCTAGACGATGTCTGTGTTTATATGAGCAAATGGAATCAAGTAACGAAATGACAAGCAGTCTCTGGGGTATCCCCAGGTGTCAAAACTAAAGATTTATATTTCTAGTCCCTCTTTTAGGTATTTCTATTGGCTGCCTGTGTACAGAAACAAGTTTTGTAAATAGAGACATCATTGTTATTTTTAACATGCTATTCTTTCCTCTTCATTCCTTACTGCTCTATTATTGTCATGCATCATGTCAGTCTCCCATTACAATGTAATGTGTTATAATTAATTTATTCTGTATATGTCATGGAAGCATATCATTGTTGTTAGTGGTACAAATGTTTTGTGCCAGTTTGCACTGGGACATGTGATCTAAATAAAATTTTAAAAACTTTTGACTGTACGAAACTCTGTTTCCATCTTGTACACATGAACATATGTTCTCATAATGACTTAGTCAAATTAAATCATCCTGTTCCAGCTTGGAAAATAGGAAAATTGTTGTACTTCACAATATACACACACAACTCATTGAGATTTTGGTGTCAACTCCTACGGACACTGAACACGATTTCACATCTATTTGAAGCAATAGAAGCCTTAAAACAGCCAAGTGAAAGAAGACATTTGAACATTATCCAAAAAAATATCCAACTTATTGAAACATTTTTATAAATGCGAAAGATCCAGGGTGAATGAGACTGTCTCTTGAACGGTCATGGCTGTTCAATGATCTGCTGTGCACCTATTGCACTGGCAGTCCCAGACCCGTGCATGGTAATCTAGCATACCGGGCATTTCCCCGATGGCCGACAGTCCTCAGGGGCCGATGCCATTGTTTCTTTGAGGGTTTTTTATATTTTCTTAGAGACTGGAGACCAATTTTGAAGGAGCTGCGCAAAAAATGCTGGGGCCTTTGTGTGGTCCCAGTCTAGCCCTGGGCCAATGTCATATTCACTGCTTAATTGGCCATAATGCATACAGGGCATTTGACCGGTGGCCTGTTGATGATTTTTGCCCTGTCCTCCTACTAATAGTGGTCAGTTACTTCAAGCTTCTCTGAAACGGTATAGCATTTTGACTGTTCCACTGAGCATTAGTTCAGGAATGCTGTGGGGTGGTTACTCTATAAAATAATGACCCATCAAACCACCCATGCAAAGTATTTCACAAACAGCGTTGCATCCATTTATACAAATTACAGTGGCAGCGGCCCGGTCTGGTTTGGAAATGCCCGCCCTAACTTTTTGCTCCAGTCCAGCCCTGGTCATGTTCCGTTGCAGCGGTTCTTTTTCCACAGAGGTCCCCGCAGGCCACAACCAACTGTTCTGCCGGTGTCATGTGTCCCCCAAGTCCGTCCAGTCCTAAAAGCAAAGCACGCACTTCCGTTCCGCTACAGATTGGTATCTGTGAACATGGTGTGCTCTTTCCTGACCGTGCTGAAGCCTTTGATGGTATCCACAAACTCCTCGTCCTCCATGAACTGCAAGACAACCATCAGTTGTTATTTTTTGAATCATGGCCGATGTCTATTGATTGACTGAGTGCAAGACATGCATAGTATAAGACAAGCAAGTTGTATGTACAGTGAGTCCAATATGTATTTGATCCCTTGCTGATTTTGCCGGTTTGCCCACTAATAAAGACATGATCAGTCTATAAATTTATTATAATATGTATTCAAACATGGAGAGACAGAATATCAAAAATAAATTCCAGAAAATAACTTAAAATAATATATTTCAATTTATTTGTATGTAATTTAGGCAAATAAGTATTTGACCCCTCTAGCTAAAGAAGATAAAGTGCTTTGTGGCAAAGCCCTAATTGTCTAGCACTGAGGTCAGATGCTTCTTTTAGTTGATGACAATGTTTGTGCATATAGTAGAAAATATTTTTGCCCATTTTTCTTTGCAGATTATCTCTAAAACATTAATAGTTTGTCGCTGTAGCTTGGCAAATGGGAGGTTCAGTTCTCTCCATAGAATTACTATAGGGTTAATATTTGGAGACTGTCTAGGCCACTTCACTACTTTAATATGCTTCTTATTGAGCCACTCCTTCGTTGCTTTGACTGTATGTTGTGTATTATTGTCATGTTGGGAGATCCAAAAATGGCCCACCCTTCAGTGTAGTGGTAGAGGGAAGGACGTTTGCACTCAGGATTGCACATTACATGTCTCCCTCCATCCATTCGTTGACGATGTGAAGTTGTCCTGTGCCTTGGCCACACACACACCCTCAAACCATAATGATACCACTTTCATGCATGATGGTGAGGAGGGTGTTCTTGGGATCATAGACAGTAGTACTCTTTCTCAAAACACATTGAATTGTGATAATGCCAAACAGCTTGATTTTGGTTTCATCTGACTACAGCACCTCCTTATCATATCCGAAATCAGTCTGATGTCCGTTGGCAAACCTCAAGTGGGACTGCACAGGTTCCTTCTGAAGTAAAGGTACCATGTGTGCACTACAGGATTTTAAACCTCTGTGGCATTAAGTGCTACCAGTAGTTTTCTCAGTGATTTTGGTCAGTAGCTTTGATATCATTGCCTAGTTCATACCGTAAAGCTCTAGGGTGATTTCTTTCTGTTCTCATGATTATCAAAAACCTACAAAAGGTCAAATCTTGTATAGAACCCCAGACAGGCTGATGGATAGTCATTTTGTATTCCTCACATTTTGGAAGAAATGCATCAACAGCTGGGAAATTAATACCCAGTCTCTTTCTTGAGGCTTTGCAGCCCATTTAATCTTTGTTCAGGTCTAAAATCGTGTCCCTGATATCATTTGAACACTCTTTGGTCTTTCCCATGCTGGTGAGGTTGGAGTGTGACTGATTCACTCATACTATGGACTGATTCTGCTGATTCAATGTGTCTTTTATGCATGTTAGTATGCACAGGTGTCTTTAATTCAGATGACAAGTTGATCGGAAGTGCCCATCTGGTCTGTGGGCCCGGAACTGTAATCAGTTGGCAGGGGATCAAATACTTATTTTGCTCGATGAAATGGAAATAAATTAATATATATTCTCTTCAGTTAATTTCTGGATTTTCTTTTTGATATTCTGTCTCTCCATATTAGAATACATATTATCATAACATTTATTGACTGATCATGTCTTTGTTAGTAGGCAAACCAACAAAATCAGCAAGGGATCAAATACATATTGGACTCACTGTAAGTGGTGAAAACGTGCTCTGAAACTTGAGTTCACGAAATCGAAGGTCAAAGGGGGAAGGCAGGCCCAACCTTTAGATCAATATTTTATACAGCAATCACAACCATGTAGGCGTACTACTAGAGCACCCCATCATCACATCTGCCTTCAAATCTGAAAGCTAGACATATGGTCACAGCTGGTCCCTCTATAGAAACTCTCTGATATGGTCATTAACATTTTAAATATAATCAAAAGCCTTTTTCTGCTGCTCAGGTCCAGGTCCTCCTAACTACATTGACCTCCATGGACACCGGAGGAGGTGCGACAGGCAGCAATGCCCAGCAGGTATTAACAGCTACCTGTACAATCCTGAGGCGCTGTCTCTAAAATGTTCAGCGACGACAGGGACTAGTTTTAATATGACTCACCATTCCACTGTCATATCGCTTTTGGCGTTCCCATGGCTCTTCCTTCCCCTCCTCCTGGCTTTTCGTGTCTATGACCTCGCTGATGCTTCTGTGCAAGGAATTTGGGGACTGGGCGTTGAGTGTCGAAAGATGCAGGCTGGACACAGTGACAATGCCACCTTCTTCCTCCACAACTTTTCTGTCGACCATTTCCTGGAGTTGAACAAGGCTACATTAAATCATGCTCAAAGTACGTAGGCTACTGTATGTCAAGAACAACAGTCAAATATTAATATTGAAGATGAATCTACTTTAGAGAAGGCACAGGTACTGCCCTTTACTCCTACATGTAGGCCCTACTCAAGCAATAGGTCATTCCACAGATAATCTCATTTATCAGGCAGAAAAGTTCAGATAATTAACTGCTCAGTCAATTTGCCAGATTTCTCCTAGATGATCATGATAACTGATTCAGTGTGCAACGTTGTGAGTTGTCCTCCAGTATGTTGTTAAAGGACCATCCCCAAACAAACATGATCATTATTGAAAATTGTACATTATATCCAGTGATGGGCAATCTGGACTCAGAAGCTATAATCCAGTTCCACATATTCCAACTTGGGTATTTCAATTCGCTTAGTAAACCAGCGCCACCCGCTGAATTACACATCCAATCTCACATTTAGGCTGGTTTCTTTGCTTGTTGTTCTGTATATTTCCTGTGCACTTTGTATTTGCTAGTGATGTTGGCTATGATTATGTCCTCTTTTGAAAGTCGCTTTGGTTATAAAGTGTCTGCCAAATGTAATGTAATGTAATGAAAGTGCTTGAAGGGGCAGGTGAACCGCTGAGAGTCTGACCTCACGATGAAGGGTGAAGCCTTTGAGGGTCACAAAGTTGGAGGCGGCCGTGGTGTCTGGCACTGTGTCAAACTGAAAAGATGAAGACATCATTTGGATTCAGGTACAGTACATATTTTGTCAAAGAATATAATAAGAAATTATTAATTTTATCATTTTATCCTATTTTTAATGTCTGGATTTATTTTTTTTTATTTTTTTTTGGGGGGGTATGGGGAAAAACACCACTTATCATTTAATCGTAAGTGGACAGATAAGGTCAATAAACTAATTCATGAATGAATCGATAATTCAATAGTTAAGAATGAGTCCCATTACCAGGTAGGAGTTGCTGGGTGTGGACACGGCCTTGGGCCCCCTCTTCTCCAGGGGCAGGGACTCCAGGGGGGGCCGCACCCTCTCCAGGGGGGGCTGCTGGCGACTGACAGTGCGGTGCAGCAACAGGCCCAGGGCGATGCCCAGCAGCACCAGGGCCACCCCCGCCATCACCACCATGAACCACAGCTCCCGGTGCACGGGCACCTCCCGGCCCTGAGAGCCTGCCCGCTCGCCTGCCGGGGTGGGCTCCTCCTGCTCCAGAGGCAGGGCGGGCAGCAGGGTGAAGGCGGTGGAGGAGGAGTTGGAGGGGCCGAACGTGAGCATGGGTAGGTAGGTGCGCTCATTTAGCTGCTCACACAGGTGTAAGGGGTAGGTGTGTCTGCAAGAGGAGGAAAATGATATGGTGTCTTGGGTTCTCAGAAAATGAACATGAGATGACTTGGTCACGCGTGTTGTCTTGTCAGCAAAAAAGGAAGCAATCTGCCCAAGAGGCTTTTTTTTTTTTTTTAAATTGTTGGACATGATGATTGTCAGCTGAATATACACATTTTTGTAACAACTGTTCCAAGTTGGTTCTCAGAAAATAAACATGAGAAGACTTGATCATGTGTGTGTCGTCAGCAATCTGTTCAAGAGGCTTTTATTTATTTATTTTTAATTTAGTCTGACATGTTGATTGTCAATGGCAGAATATATTTTTGTAACAACTGTACCAAGCATTTCTGAACTGTGTACTCTTTATGAATTATTTGTTATGCCCATTTGTCCTCCTCTGGCCTGTGCTGTGAACTGGGTGAAGTCGTTCATGTGGGCCAAATGATTTATGTAACTTGTCGTGTGGATATTTCTGTACCTTAACAGATGTGTCTGTGATGATGATAATAATGAGCATCATGATGTGTGTGCGTGCGTGCGTGCATGCACTTGTGTGTATGTGTACAGTTGAGGACGATATTAATAGCCCCCCTCCTGAAATTAGACATTTATCTTGAAGAATGACCATTATTAACCGTTTCTGTTATTCTAGAAACAAATACACTGATGGAGATAATGTTCAATGAGTTGAATTTGGATTTTTCTATTGTTACGATGAGTTTAAACAAAAAAGGGCAAAAATGACAAGGACAAAATGATTAGCCCCCTGATCATTAATAGTCAATATGGTGCCATTTATGAACCAAAACTGACAACAGGCTCTGATAAGTTGCTACCTAGGTTGGCACATGCCCCACTAGGGATTTTGGCCCATTTCTTCACTGCAAAGTGTTCTAGCTGGTCCAAATCGCATGGATGCTGAGCATAGACATTAACCACAGACTCTCAGTGGGATTGAGGACTGGACTATGAACGGGTGATTCCAATATCATGGTTTTAGTGTCCTTGAAGAACCTCTGAACTAATCTAAATGTATGCTTTGGGTTACAATGTTGTTGGAAGACCCAGCAATCCAGATTCAGACCCAGACTCCCTGTGTCTGAGGCTGAATAACAGACTAAACTTGATGCCCCATCACTATGTGTAACTGTGGAAACTGCTTAGCCTCATTAGACCAAAGACGCATTGGACACCTGCCTAGATGATTGTTATTGACCTGGCCTCACCTGGAGGTTTTTTCCCCCCCAAGAAAGACAGTTGTTAGGGCTTGTCATCATATTGGGCTTTGGGGCCATCATCACAGAAGAACCCCTTTACTAAAGGCAGTGCCTATCAGAGTGTTATTGAGCTTTGCCTGTGAACATTTGAAAGTCAAAAATGAGTTTTGAACGTCTCTGCTTTCATCTGATGATATTCAATTGCACCTGCTTTGATGCATGGATTCTGCTTCTGTCAGGTGAAGAAAGGGATAGGCCTTGAATCGTTATAAGATGGTTTCCACAATTAAACATGGTGGTGGATGCATCATTCTGTGGCAGCCTCAGCCACAGGAAACCTTGTTTGGGTGTACGGCACCATAAAAACTGAAAATTATGATAGAATGTGGAAAGTGACCTTGCAAAAATATGCTCATAGAGGGAGCTAAGATCTTCACTGGATCTTTCAATAAGATAATAACGCAAAACTTGCATCCACAATAATTCAAGGATACTAAAACCATGGTCATGGAGTGGTTCAGACCTCAATCCTTTAGATAGTATTTGAAGAGTGCTGAAAATGAATGTCCACCCTCAACATCCATGCAATTTGGACCAGCTTAACTATTTGCAATGAAAAAATGGGCCAAAATCCCTGGTAGGACATGTGCCAACATAGTTAACAACTAATCAAAGTGCCTGGTGTCATTTTTTTTTCATAAATGGCACTGTATTGACTATTAATGATAAGGGGGCTAATAATTTTGTCCTTGCCATTTTTACACTTTTTTGTTTAAACTCATTGTGAAAATGGAAAAGTCCAAATTTAACTTATTGGATACTATCTCCATGGTGTATTCGTTTCCAGAATAACATACATTTATTAATAATGATCATTCTCAATGATCAATGAAGAGATATGTCTAATTTCAGGAGGGGGGCTAATAATATCGTCCTCAACTGTATGTGTGTGTGTGCGTTTTGCATGCGTGCATGCCCTCGTGCGTGTGCGTGTGCGTTTGCGTGTGTGTGCGTTTGCGTGTGTGTGTGTGTGTGTGTGTGTGTGTGTGTGTGTGTGTGTGTGTGTGTGTGTCCTCCTGTACACACATCGAATATGCATAGCCAGTATTCCTACTATGGGGCCAGTGTGTTCCTATTACATGTAACTGCTGATTGAAACCTTAGAACACACAGCACTTAGTGCATGATAACAGTATAACAGTAGTCTGGTGATCTATGCTTGAAGTCAATGAGATACATTTGCTTTAATTAAAGGACTAGGTCCAGTGTGGACACTTAAATAATTGAGTATAGGCCTATAAACAGATCCATATGTTTTATGAGCCTGCTATTGTCACAGGCCAACTTTGTGGATAAAGTTGTAAATGTAAGTTAAGACGTTTTCTTTCACCCCTTCACCAGGATTCTGAGCAGCAGAAATTATAATGTCCTTTGTGGCTTGTTGTTTTAACCTAGTGTTTCTCAACGGGGGCGTTAGGGGGCGTTGAGAAGGATACAGGCTTATTAAGAGGTCAAGGGGGCGTTGGTAGGCTTGTGATGAGGCCAAGGGGGCATTTGTTCAAAAAAGGTTGTGAACCACTGTTTTAACCCATCGATTTTTTTTTTTTACTAAATCCTAAAAACATTATTTGTTGACAGAATGATACAGTGTTGTAATCACAGACGCTGCTAGCATACAACCAGACAGACATTGTAGACTGATGTAGTTTTTTTTTTCTATTCAGTCGATATTGTCAACACAATTCCTAAAGTCATAAATCACAAAATACACATGAACATCCATTAACATTCAATTGTTAAATCATTTCTAACAGCACATTTAAAAAAATCCACCGAGCTGTAGCCCATGTGCACATGATGTTTTGATCTCTCTCTCTCTCTCTCTCTCTCTCTCTCTCTCTCTCTCTCTCTCTCTCTCTCTCTCTCTCTCTCTCTCTCTCTGATGCACACGCGTGTCACGTTCTTGCAGAATGTGAGTTCTGACCCAGATCCCTCTGACTCATGTGCACCCTGCAGCAAGCAACTCTGACCCTATGAGGACACACACACACACACACACACACACACACACACACACACACACACACACAGAGATACACTCACAAAGATACACGCACGCAGGCACACACACACGCACACACACACACACACACACACACACACACACACACACACACACACACACACACACACACACACACAGATACACTCACAAAGATACACACGCACGCACGCAGGCACACACACACTCACTCTCTCTCTCTCTCTCTCTCTCTCTCTCTCTCTCTCTCTCTCTCTCTCTCTCTCTCTCTCTCTCTCACACACACACACACACACACACACACACACACACACACACACACACACACACACACACACACACACACACACACACACGCACACGCACATGCATAGGAATAGAAAAGGACAGATATGGAAAGGAGGAGAGATATGATCCAGAAGGCTGTGGGATAAAGAGATAGAGACAGCACCACAGGGGAAATCAAACACAAATGGAGATAATCACTCACCAGCCTGCGTTTCCATATTGTGTTTGGACTCCGTTTTTGGCATCTTCTATTATTGCGCTATACATGGGTCCCCAGGATGCTGTTGTGTTAGTATGTGCGTATTTGCAGTGGGAGAGCACCTCTTACGCCATCAATATTTCACATCACCCAACCGTCAGGCGGACTGACATGGTTCCCCAAAAGCCTCACACCGATTCCACGGATTGTAGGAATCGCCCCAATTCCAATAGGATATGTTCCTCTCAACATCAAAATTCCTTGATAGTGAGTTAAAGTTATGGTTACGCCATATAGGCAGAGAGGTCGTTGGTTCGTCGGAATGTGTAGCCGGAATTCCACACAGCTGTGTGGCGGTGCAGGCTGCCGTCCCCTGGGGTTCCATGGTAACGGGACCGTGAGCGAGGCTCGTCTCGAGTTACCTGGCCTGGCCTGGCTGGCCCATTATCATACCCGAACACCTGAGTGAAAGCTATTCTCCTACAACCATACACTGCACTACTGCAAGCGCATGCACATACACACAAATGCATGGCCATTAAAGCAAGCATATATGCCCATACACAGTACACAAATACACCTCACTGTGGCAAGCATAGGTCTACTGTGTACATATGTGACAGGTCTAGCTTATGGACACACTGCAGAGGAGGCTGGGTTGGTCTGATCTGTATTTATTGTCTGCAATGATAGGTGGTACACAAAACAGGATACAGGATTAATACAGGTTTCGTGGCTACTTCGGTCAACGTCGTGACATCCTCCAGGCGTGTTCTGAAGTAACCACGCAACGTACCACCATATCAACCCACGAGAGCTACCAATAGAGGGCGCTCTCGTACCATTTATGATAATTTTACAACGAACGCAGATGTACTCTGTTACATACACCCCCCTAAAATTATGCAAAAATGGTACACCGGACAGGAACGATGCAGAAAAATGCAAAAACAAATAAGAGAGACAGATAGATAGAGGACAGGAGAGAAAAAGGACTGTGGATCTCGAGCATTAATGTACTGAAGTCAACATAAGAAATTCTTCCATAAGAAGTGTGTAAGAATGGAGTGGTACCAACCCCAATACCTATCACAGAGTAAAAGAGATGCCATTTACACCTCACGGACGTACATATCTTGGCTCTATCGTTATAACCTTCAAGTCTGGTCTCAGCAGACAGGTCAGAAAAAGAGAAAGAGAGAGAGAGAAGGACAGAATCAGACTGTCTGTACAGCACTCCTGTGAGCGCTAGAGTTATTGAAACCAAAAACAGATCCTATGAGAGGCCCTGCAAATCCCAAGAGCCTTTGGCTAGACATCTCACAAATAAGCCGACGTGGGTGCCTAACGCTTCTCCCACACCTTGTCGTAACCAAAGGAGCTTGAATACTCTGAGGACACGTAAGGCCGACATGCTCAGGCCTAGTCTCACTAGAATCAGTAGTGTCAGAAGGAGTAAAGCAAGTATCAGTAGGTGTATGTGTGACGTGGACTGAATCAGTGGAAGGCTGTATGTGAGAAGAATGTGACAGAGTCTGGAGTGCCACTGAGTCCATGGAAGCATCGTCCGGCAGCACATCGGACTGGGCGTCATCCACACTCATTGGCAGGGGCTGCTCGACAGCAGTCTCATCTGGGGGGGTCCCATCCTCCATATCTGCTTGACTTGCTTGACTAGGCGACTGCATGAGCCAGTCCATGGTGCGCCTCTGAACAGCCTCCGGGCTGGCTACGGTAGCGGGGCTCTGAGCACTCTTGCAGGACACGGCAGACTGTGAGCCTCCAAGCGACACAGAATCCTCTTGATCAGCACACATCAGGAAATCGACTGGGAGTAGCAGGTTTCTGTGCACGACTTTCTCCTTCCCTGTGACACCGTCTCTGATTCTGTAGACATTGATTGGGGATCTGACTGACACAACGTCGTAAGGCGTTGAGTCCCACCGGTCAGCGATCTTCCTCTTCCCAGTGATCCCACGATTCGCCAGCAAGACCCTGTCTCCCACTGCTAGAGGCTGTCCTCTGACCTTTCGGTTGTAGATCACGGCATGGCGGTCTTGCTGCTTACTGGCATTTCTTTGAGCAACTAGGGCTGCGTCGGAGAGGTCCCTTCTAAGACGGTGCACAAACTCGTGGCAGCTGACAACATTGGTGTCTTTTAGGACATGGTGGAACATGACGTCAACAGGCAACCGTGGGGTCCGCCCAAACATCAGGTGAAATGGCGCAAAGCCTGTTGTCTCGTGTACTGTGGCGTTGTAGCAAAAAGTCAATGTCTGCAGCATTTGCGGCCATCTGGACTTGGCTATTGGAGGCAGGGCCCTGATCATGCCACCTAGCGTCCTGTTAAACCTTTCTGTGATGCCGTTGCCCATAGGGTGGTACGGAGTCGTATGGGATTTGTGCACACCTGCCATCTCTAGTAGATCCTTCAGAAGCCGACTTTCAAAGTTAGCTCCCTGGTCTGAGTGGATTCTTTGGGGGAACCCATAGATGCAAAAAAATTTGTCCCATAGACAGCGGGCAACCTGTTTGGCAGACTGGTTACGGCAAGGGAAGGCGAGGGCCAACTTTGAAAAATGATCTGTCACGACAAGTATGTCGACTGTCTTCTTGTCGTTAAGCTCAGCCGTCCAAAAATCAATACACACCAGCTCCATGGGTGCTGATGTGCGCACGCTCTCCAGAGGGGCTCTGGCGTCAGGCTCAGGGGTCTTGCCCACAACGCATCTCTGACAGCGCTGCACATGGTTCATGATGTCTCTCTGCATGCCTGTCCAGAAAAATCGCTCAGAGGCCAGAGAGAGGGTCCTAGCCCGGCCCTGGTGACCAGCAGCGTCGTGGACACCGTGGAGGACTTGTTGTTTCAAAGCGTCAGGGATAACAAACTGAAAAATCTTCCTGTTCATGTGTCGGTCTCTCCTGACTCGATAGAGGATTCCATCTTGAACTTTCAACTTCTTCCAATGTTTCAGCAGTCGGAGGACACAGCTGGACTCGGTTGCTCTCTCGCGTGCATCTGGACGCTTATGCCGTTGAACATAGAAGAGGGCTCTGCTGACTACGTGGTCCTGTTGCTGCAGGTTGTGTAGTTGACTCTGGGGGATGACGATGGACGGGTCTTCGTCCGGCAGTTGTAGTGACTCAGCGTCCGGGCACAGCAGCTGTGAGACACCACCAGTCTGATGAGCAGCCATCACTGCAGACACCTCCTCTGAGCTGAAGGAGCCACCAGTTGGCGGATGGAGGTCCTGGCCAGGACACAGCACAGCATCAGCACGACCATCTGGGACTTCAACGCTTTGGCAGTTCGTGGTGAGCCGGAAGGCATCCTGCACTCCAGTCCTGACGACTCCACTTGTGACATCCAGCAGCGATAGGTAGGGCTCCCTCACCAGACGGTGACTGACGAACGGCTCCCGACTTAGGGCGTCAGCGACAATGTTCTTGGGACCTGGTATGTACTTCAGATCAAAGTCGTATGCTGCGAGCTTGGCTACCCACCTCTGTTCACAGGCATCTAGCTTGGGCTTGGTCAGGACATAGGTGAGGGGGTTGTTATCTGTCCATGCTGTGAAATGGACCCCTTTCAGCCAGTGAGAAAACTTGTCGCAGATGGCCCACTTCAAAGCTAGAAACTCGAGTCTATGGGCAGGGTAGTTCAGCTGGGCATGGGACAGAGTCTTGCTGGCAAAGGCAACAGGCCTAGCGATGTCTTCACCTGGTAACAGCTGGGAGAGAACTGCACCGATCCCATCAAATGAAGCGTCGACTGCCAAGATGAAAGGTCTCCCGAAGTCAGGGTGGGACAGCGTCACAGCGTGTGACAGGTCATGTTTCAGGGCCTCGAAGGCAGTGTTGCACTCTGGTGTCCAGTCATCCGGCTTGAGCTTCACATAGCTATGGCGTTTCTTCTTTGGCCTCCTACCTCTGTGGACTTTACTGTCAGCCTTCTGTTCTGAGAGAAGCTTGAAAAGTGGCCTGGCTTTAGCTGAGCAGTCTTCAATGAAGTGCTGGTAGTAGAGCGCCATGCCCAAAAAGGAGCGGATCTTCTTCTGGGAGGGAGTGACGCCATCAGAGTCCATCAGGTCTGACACTTGAATCTGGCTGATTGCCTCGACTTTTGCAGGATCTGTCTGCACTCCCACCTCGAAGGGAGCATGTGAAGCAGAGGGTGTTGAAGGAGCATGTGTGGTGAATGTATCAGTGGGTGTATTGAAAATAGTGGGTGTTGAAGGTGCAGGTGTAGGTGTGTGTAGTGTACTCAGGCGTGCAAATATGCTATCTGCCAGTTGCTGACCAATATCTCGAATGACATCACTCATCTGATTAACCACCGTGGATGACTGTGTAGGGGGGGACAAGTTTAAGGATTCAGCAACCTGAGGGGCCTGCTGTATATACTCAATACCGGGACTACTACTACTACCCGTAACAGGACTACCCAACCCCAGGGCTGGAACACCTCTACCTCTACCCCTACCCCTACCTAAGGGAGGGCTACATGGAGTACTGTGTGACTGCTGCGTAAAACTCATAATGAAATAAATGATATGTAATACTGGAAATAACTGCAGTCAGTGAAAACAAACAAGCAAAAAAAAGAGAAGAAAAACAAAAAAAATGAGAACACTCTGTGATGCCAATATACTGTGAAGTACCGCGATAACCACAAGGCAGATGTCCAAACGGTCCCGGCTCGGGCGAAGATCCAACTCCACAGGTCACGGCACCAATGTGACAGGTCTGGCTTATGGACACACTGCAGAGGAGGCTGGGTTGGTCTGATCTGTATTTATTGTCTGCAATGATAGGTGGTACACAAAACAGGATACAGGATTAATACAGGTTTCGTGGCTACTTCGGTCAACGTCGTGACATCCTCCAGGCGTGTTCTGAAGTAACCACGCAACGTACCACCATATCAACCCACGAGAGCTACCAATAGAGGGCGCTCTCGTACCATTTATGACAGAGCCGTATATAGAGAGAGTCTGGCCAACTCGAATCATGGCGCCATTTTCGTTCTCCACGGCGAGGATTCTACAGTGTAACCCTATGGGCAGCATACCGTCAAAATCGCTGGATCTAAAATACAAATAAGGCTTCGTAGACCATCACACTTGGGTTGCAGTATTATCAAGATCCCAACATATGAAAACAAACGTTAACAAGTTCGTTCGTATAGAAGGGGTTTGCTTAAAAGAGGGTTTTGTCGGCATAGTTTTGATGTGCTCAGCAGTGCATTCTAGCGTTGCCGAGTTGTTGTTGCCTAGGTAGGCCTACAGCCAACGCCAAAGTCGATATTTAAGTAATGTACATAAATAATATTCACAACGATGGTCAAGTTCATGTACAGGGACCCTGGTGATAGCCTACTTGCGCCAAAGTTTCACGTTGTGTCGGGATTTAGTAGTTTAAAAATAACGATGAGTTCAGCAGTGCATAATCAGGATTGGCCACTGTAGGATGAGTCTGGATGCTCGTAGCAGTCTGGATATTCATAGTGAGACTGGACGTGAGTTTAAATCGCAGGGGGAAAGGACCTTATTAGCGCGACAGAAATAATAACTTGGTGGGCAAAGTTATGTTTTCACAGTAGGCATATAGCATACTTACAGGTGGCAATTAAGATTTGACAAGCTAATTTCAAGTTATGACAGAAACATAACCCCATGCCATCATCATGACTATTTATTTCTTACAAAAGTAATTGTTAACAAAAGTCGAAGGGGGAAAATACGTTTACCTCACACAACACGGAGAAATCTGCTGCTTTCCGGTTATTAATTCTGACCTTTAATCCATAAAGGGGAGTTTATATCCATGCATGTCCCAAATCCTCCGTTTATGTCACGAGTTAAACGATGCTGTTTGTTTCTCCTGACCCGGCCCTGCACTACAGCCATATGCACAACAGTTTGTCATAATAATAATGTTATAATATTATAGTGAAGCGTTGTTTTTTATATCTGATAATGCTCATTAATGGGAGCGTGGGGAACGAAAATGGCGTCCATAAAACATGTGACCAGCCCAGAACCAATCAAAATAGCGGGATAGCCCGAACGTTCGACCCCATAGTTGTCCAGACTCTCTCTATATACGGCTCTGATTTATGATAATTTTACAACGAACTCAGATGTACTCTGTTACACATACATACTACAGTATATACAATACAACTACAAGCATAGGCTACATAAACACTAATACATGACCGCAGGCATACATACTACTGTATGTGGACAGAAATGCACCATGACTGTTAAACCTCCACAAGCATGCAGAACAAACACACAAATACCAGTGGCGACTCCTATTGGAAGCTAGGGGAAGCACAGCCTACTGGAACTCAGCTCAAAATGAACCATATTTATTGATCAATATTGTCAAGATTCTATATACTGTATTTTCATGAATGATGCATTTAATTTCAACCAGGGGCGGGTTAAAATTGCAGTTATTTTAACATCTAGGCTATGATTTCTACCATGATTTCTTACCCACGAGTGCAAGATTTTGTTTGAGGAGTAACCATGGCGACGAGCAGTCTTTTAGTTCGGCTACTGCCGTGTATGAGGGGAAGCATGCATACAGCAACAGCATGTTGCTTCACCTGAGCTCTTGCCGCCGATTGATGATACATTGAGGAGCATTGGCCAATCAGAGTGCGGCTGTAATGCTGTGCATTGTACGGAAAAACTTCCTGGGTAAATTTTAGATGGATGTGCTTCTCCTGGCTTTCTCGTAGTGATTGGAAGTTGGCTTTAATAAACCCGCCCTAAAGCTGTTGACCACCAATATCAAATAAGTATTTTGTAAGAGAGATGACACTTTACCCGCGCTGTTCTTCAGTCTCATTCACGGACTGTACAGAGTTTTATATTGACACCATGGAGAGCAAAAGAGAACATTTCTTGAGATCGGTGTTGGGATTTCTACAGNGACAGTATTTGGACCATACAATCTATGATTTGCAAAGGAATTGGATAGGCGATTTGATGATTTGATGAACCTAATTCGAAGAGTGCTCTCGAGAGGCAACTGGTGGGTAAGTCATGTTTAGCTTACTAAATGTAATAGCACCGCCGAGTGCCTCGATGTTCAATCATAGCCTTTCTACCTATAGCCGTCCCACAGGCTATTCGCCCCATTATACAAAATTTGGCCGCAGTTCAATGGATTTGCATTAGGGGCGCTGTTCAGACTGAGCAGATTGGGGTTCCCCTATTGGGCTGGGGCTAATGGCCCACAATAAGTCCTCCCTAGCAACTGAAACCTGGACATATTACGGTCGTCTCTGACTGCAAATTAAACATTACAATTTAAAACACAGTAACCTAGGAGTTATATCCGTCTAGTTTCTTACAGCTTCGACATTTGTGAGTCAGTCTTCACTAGCTTCTAGCTAAGGAAATGACGACATCCAATTGGTGAATGGGGAACTAAACCGGATGCTAACGTCGGCGAGACGTAGCCTAGCCACAAGCTAACTGACAAACGTGAGGCCAACAACTCGGCCGATCGTGATGTACGCCACAAATAGACCAATCGACCTCATATTTAGACACTACAATGTTGATTTCTGCCTTCGATTTTCATCAGTTAAAGGTCCCATGGCATGGTCCTGTGGTGCTTTGTATTGGCTTGCGGGGGTGTAAGGATGTTATATCCGCAGGCTTTATCAGTATAAAGCTGAAACGCCATTTTGGCCTCTAGCCTTAGCAGAAGGACTCATTTGAGCGCTTTCTCCAGTGCGTCAGTTTGGAGGGAGGCGTGGGAGGGAGGGGAGAGGTGTGTCCCAAGGGGGAGTGGGGGCGGGACCAAGCTCATCTGGGCGACGAAGCTGTGTTTGTTTGTTAGCTGCTAACTGGTAGCTATAGCTCTTCACAACGGCACGTCAAGCAACAGGGGGAATTGACGCATTTGACCCGAAGATGAAACATGTAGAGAGCTACCTGCTCATGGACTTCAGCGCATGACGTCTCCGAAGGGTGAGTTTGAGATATTATGGCTGGAATTTGCATTTTTTGGTAGGTCTGAAAGCCCTGCTGTAGCCAGTGACTGAGTGGTAATTATTATAGCAGCAACGAGTGTATTCACCATGCGAAGAATACCTTGCAAGTGAACATCAAAAACAATATTCTTCTTTTACTTACAGTAGGCCCTACATATAATTAGTCTCTACACAACCTCATTTGCTATGTGTGTACGTTGCTGGCATCGCGACTCCACTGTCTCGAAACCCAGCAACTTTCTCAGTGTGGAAAGCATGTTGAACTAGTTCTGTACATTAATGCTACGTCCTTCATTTATGGTACGATGCTACAAGTGTAAAATAAATGTGTTATTAATGAACGAGGCGGGTAATTTTCAGAACCCAAGACTTGTTTTTACCCCCTTCAAACATCGTTTTGTATCGGAGATGCTTCCCCAAGGAGGTCTATCATTGTGCTTCCCGCATTTGATCACACCACAGTACCTGTACACTGTTGACCAGTCTGTTTGGGGGAAATATGTGCACTGATGTCTGCACCGGAATAGTCAGCCTTCCCTTTTCCATGTATTCTCGCTTGTATACATTTGTGAAATGATCCAGCTTACCTGTTGACATCACCCAGGAGTTGCCACCAAAGTGTTTCCATTGTGAAATGTGTGTCTGCCTTATCTCATGTTTACCCGAGAAACCTAACACGATCATAGAACTGCCTTTTAAAATAAATAAATAAATAAATAAGCGTGGGTGCTAGTGTGGAAACTGATACAGTGGTCAATGCCCTCAGAAAGAGGTAGGGCCTACCTGTGAATAAGATGAAACTTTTACCATCTCTAATCTTTATCAGATCATTATAATAGGAGATGCACACTTGATTTAATTTAATAGTGAGTAACAACTTGTATAGCAGGATCACCCACCCCCACATGGGCTGTTAATTCAATTATGCAGACAATGTAAAGGCAGTGTAAACATTTATTTACAACAGCATCAAGAGTATTCCATAGGAACATATTTATTGAAGACAAATATTGTAGTGAAAGAATGACAGCAATAACAATCTCTGCAACTGTCTTTTCTTTTTTTCCAGCTGCTTCAAGTCCAACAGTGATTCCCGTGTTGTCGTGCATATCCATGCTGAGTTCCTTGATGACGAAGGACACTACACCGGGGATTCAGACTGCAGTACGCATGAACCTCAACACAAGGCTTGCTGTGACCTCTTTATCTGGCTGGCTCGTCTGTGAACTGCACCAACGCCAACATTGCCTCAGTCTGCTTTGCAGGGTTCCCAAAGACCTTGTCCAGAATGAGTTCCACGAACATGAACATAACCTTTTCACACAAAACATACAGAAAAAAGCACACATATTGTTTAGAATTCTAATTCTCCTATTTTGTAGACTTAATGTGCTATTGAAGTAACGCCAATAAAAAATGTTATGTCAAATTGAGTTGAATTGAATGCATTCTTTTGAAAACTTACCAAAAGGTTGGCTTAATCTTTTGATGGTTGATGCACTATCCCTTCTTGGTCTTGGCAATTTTGAAGAAAGGTACACCTCCTGCAGGTAGCCATAGGGCCGGTTGTTCGTTTGAATAATTGTCATTGTAGAGGAGAGCCATCTGTAAGTACAACAGACAATTTGTGAACAGATTATACATTTTATGGTAAAGCAAATATAGAAATATCATTCACAACAGAAGTTTTCAGGGGGCCTAGTGAAGGGATCCACACCATTATCCAAACTCATGTCCACTACTTGGGCTTGTGGCCTGATTCCCACCATCCGTGGAGAAAATAATTCAGTTTCCCTGTTATATGCAGTCAGCCTAGGCACAACAACTTTTGTGGGACTTTCCCCCATTCAACATTATGTATCTTGCAATGTCATCTCAAGGCCACAAGCAACACAAGGAAGGACAGGAGTTAGTGGAAAGAACATATGATGGTAGGTGTTTCTTGCCACTTAAAGCACACAACTTGATGATCCACAATGATCCAATGATCAACAATAATCCACAATAAGGCTCTCAAACTCAAAGACAAGTGAGTCAGAACAGGCAGAAATGGCATGGAAACACTTCAAAATGTTATTAGTCACATGTTTTTTTTTTAATAATTTAAAAAGCGGATGGCTTGAGGAAAAAAACTTGCGCAGTCTCTCTAATCTGCATTTTTCACTGGTCAGTAAACCAAAATGTTGTAGGCCTATAAGATGCCGTCATCTTCCCTGGGTATTTCAGTGTAATTTCTGATGTGGCTCAGTAGACCTGCATAGTGTTGTCATATTTCTGATTCCAATCAATGACTGCACAGTTGTATTACCTGTTAAATGTTTTGACCTGTAACTTACATAGTGGAATGACTAATCATCACACAACCAAGGGAAAAAATGAATGAACCGTTTTGAAGCTACACAGCAGTAGCTACGTTGGAAATACAGTAGGCTACATACATTTACTCCATGGCTGGGGCAGCAATGTCTTCAAGGATAACTGGTGTGGCTGTAGTCCAGGTGGCAATGCAGTCTGTCTGGCAGGCAGCATCCATGAACCATATGTCTGAACGTGTACACTTATTGTGGTGGCCTGTGAAGACAACAACACTCAATGAGATTCAGAAATACCCAATGCACTAATATGCACCCACCCACCCATTATGCCACATCATGTTCTGCATAGTTAGAAGACATTTTGAGGGACAAAAGAGTGAGTCTTATAAACGAAAGCACACATGTTTGCATTACTGCCCCAGTAACCAGCTTTGTTCACAATTTCAAGTGGACACACAAAGGAAATAGGAGGAATCCATGGTATAACATTATGATAACTATTAGGTTATTTCACACGTTATAAGAGGGTAGTGGGTAAATGAATGTAGTACTGACAACTACAACACATAGGCCCTATTGCTATCAGCGAGTGTCTACATGCACTCACTAACACTGATGTAACAGCACTGGGTGTTCGTGATTGTAAGCTTATACATTCATAACAACTGCCATTAGGCATTGTGTCGGTGGTTGCGAGCAGGGATATTCACAGTTGCGATTCTCAAGTGTGCACCCTGACGTCAAAATCGGACACACGGCAGTCGAGTTTGAGCCTGGCTAAGGGTATTGGTAAACTCCATAGAATTAATACATTGTATTAGTTCTATGGGTAAACTCAACGAGACGCAGATAACACATCTCGTGGTTCGAAATCCGAGCATTTGATAAACTGACGACGTGACGAGCCAAGACTGACTGCTCAAAACTGTGCTACAAGCAAGCCAAGGAGGGTGTCAAGGGTAGCCAGCAAGTTACGTTGCTACTGTAAACACTCAAACCAGGCACATAGCCATGACACCCCATCGCGTAACCCACACAACAGTGTGCAAAAACCCTTGCGATACAGTAGTTACACATGCATCATGAAAATAATAATCTGGTTAAAAAAATACAGTACTTTAGGCAATGCAATTCCACCATAGCAAAACGACAACAATTCACGGTGTCTTCTTACACTCAATGACAACTGTTGATGGAAACATCCTGATAGCACTGGAGTAATTTCCCAGCGGTAGCCAAAATGGTTCAAAAATGTGCATGTCCCTCTTGAAAAGTGAACGAAAGCTACATTAATTTATGGTTTCGAGGTCAGAGATTACACCGGGTGTTAATGTTATACTTCACAGTCATTTTCCAGACTATCTCAGAGCATAATGCTTGCTTTTGGTGTGTTTGTAGGGCAGAGTACCAGTACCATGGTTCAGGAAATTGTTCGTGCTAGCTGCACATAGCCAAGATAGCCTTTATAATGGGTGACACCCGCGTAGCATAGCAAAATTAAGTAATCTGGGCATGTGTTTAAATTTACACCGGGAATGTTATACTTCACAGTCAGACTAAACTCAGTTGATCAGAGCGTAATGCTTGCTTTTGGTGTGTTTGTAGCGCAGAGTACCATTGGTCCAGGAAATTGTTCGTGCTAGCTGCACATAGCCAAGATAGCTATTGCAACGCTAATGGGTGGCACCCATAGCATATCCAAATGAAGTAATCTGGTCATTAACACCATTTATAATCCATTCACTTACTTATTCGGAGCTTGCGGATCCCGCAGGGAGACCTGGTACGGATCCATGCATGCTGTGCGAACCTGGCCCTGTACTGTCCCAAATTGTGGAAACACTCGTCCCGAAAATGCTTCCCACAAACAACGCCTTCGGTAGTTTCGTTGGCAAATTATTTGGGTAAATAAAACCAAGCCACTGTGTCTTCAGGGGCTCTCCCATATGCAGTGAAAACAGGCTTTTCCCCATATTATCACATCCTCCATGTTTCACTTGCTTAGGCGCCGCCATTTTTCTTGTCTGTTGAACTTGCTCTTCTCTGCTGATGGGCGGGCAATCCATAGTGGGTGGAAACAGTGTCTAGCTCTATTGGTGGATCCCAGAAACAGGGCGTTGATCATTTTTCCCTCTGCTACGTAGAGAAGGGAAGGCCCAATCAGCGCGCCACCTGGACGCGCCTTTTTTCAAATCTTGACCGAATGCAGGACAGCTCAGTAAACACCTTATGAAAATGTTAACCCCTGGGGTGACTTAAGGAGGCCACAGGAACTCATTTTAAGGTCTAAAAACCTTATTAAGTGAAGATTTCATGCCATGGGACCTTTAAGAAATCTAGCGTCGGATTAACACATTTTTAAGGTAGTAAAAGCGAGTTGTCGCCATGTTTGTTTTCCAGAATCACCCGGGTACAGAGCTCACGTGCAGCATTCTGGGTAATTGAGTTTCACGTTATTCATGCACAAAATGCGTGTTTTTAAAAAAATGCAATGACTTTAAAAAATCAAACCAAATGCCATTTGGAAGGGCAATTTACACTTCCTTTAGGAAAAATAAAATGAAAACCGGTGACCTTCCATATCGGACACATCAGTTGCGTCTATTGTGGAGCTTCATAGGACCCCCATTCATTCTGACGGCTCTCCTCTGCTTGAACATCGCCGCCCCGTGGACAGTACCACCCGGAAGAAGCTGCCAGTTTGGCCTCTCCTCTATAAATCCTCTCTGGTTCAATGCGGTGATGGCAAATTATGTTGTCGTAAAGTTACCAATGGTGCTTTTGTTGTGCGCAGCGTAGCCCACTGTCGGTTGTAGAAAAGAGAGGTGAGAGAGGTGTTTAATGTGCTGTAATCAAAGACGTCTTATTGGCTGTTGTTGTGGTCAATGCAGGATAAAGGAATTCGTGGCAGATGGACTGATGCTAGCAGCCGAGGCCCACTCAATGTTTTGATGGTGTCCTCATTATGCGCAACCTTTCCTGGCTATCATCGCGAAAAACAGTAGGGCGCGTGTGACAACAAGCAAGGTAGTATTAGAGAAAGACAGCGCATTTGTTGTTGTTTAAGTTATTATTCTCTTCTTTCGTGCAGAGGGCTGGGCTGATGGGGATCTCTCACTATTTTGTCTGTTAGATTACAGGTCTCCGGTTTTGTGGTGATGGACTTGCACTGGAATGGTTGGTAGCCGATATCTGAGAGCATATCCGAGGTTTTAGCCTATGTAACCTGTGCATAGTGACCCCTTGCATCATGCACATCTCAAAACAGTTTGGGATTTTTTTATGGAGCAAGCTTGTGTGCCTTTTATTTACACGTTTCACTTGCTGCAAACCTCATCATGGCCTATTAAATAGAGCTAAGCAACTGAAATTCATGCCTATCGACACCTCTTATTATGCTGACGTCACCTGCGCTATTCTGTATTGTGCTTCCCTAATCAAAAATTCCACCCACCGCTACTGACACACACACCGACACCGAAGCAAGAATGTACACACACACACAAATAAGCTTCAATCCCACTGAGGATTTGTTTTTAAAGTTCTCTTCATTTAGGCCTATTTTAGACATCACCCTAATTTATGTGCTTATGCAGTTGCCTTCATATACGGCTATATTAGGCAAAGTCTTAGTCAATTTTTTCAGCACGGACACACGCAAATAACTGCAAAACACATGCAGCAACACGTTACATACGTATGCACTGTTTTCTAGTCTTTGCACAGTGCCGCTGACACCTGTCACGCTGTCTATCTGTCTTTTTCTCCTTCTCTCTCTCTCTCTCTCTCTCTCTCTCTCTCTCTCTCTCTCTCTCTCTCTCTCTCTGAGTGTGATGGATGACAGTGAGTGAGAGAGCTCACTGTGCCGATAATCATCATGATGGCTCATAATACATCAAAGGCATGCCTGCCTGCACTTGCCATGTGCGCATCCCTGAGCAGTGCAGTTGGGGGGGGCGGACCAAATGATGTGGAGGAGCGGGGGGATGAATGAGGGGGTGAGCGGGGGTAGGGGGTTAGAGTGGGGGGTGGGGGGGAATGAGTCGGGTTGAATTAAGGGGTGGGGGGATGAATGAGGTGGTGGGGGGGAATAGTGTGTGGCGTTCAGGGGGGGGGGCAGAATAGTGTGTGTGTATGTGTGTGTGGGGGGGGGGGGGAGTTGAGTCGGGGGGGGGGGGGGGTTGTTGATCTGCCAAACTTTTCACATTGGATGGGAGGTGGGCGAGTATTTTGTGGGGGGGTGGGGGGAGAATGAGTCAGGGGGGATGAGCGTGGGGGGCAGAAGAGTGGGGGGTGAGTGAGGGGTGGGGGGCAGAATAGTGTGTGGGGGGGCAGAATAGTGTCTGGTGGGGAGATGAGTGAGGGGGTGGGGGAGGCAGAATAGTGTGTGGGGGAAAGACACTGTAGAGCGGGGGATACGCTCGGGCACACACGCACGCACACTCACCCTTGCTTTATGCAAAAAAATGTAGGCCTGAAAAACTTTTGGTCAGTAATCTAATGTGAAAAGTTTGGCAGGTCAATAGCCTTTTTTTAGCAGTCAACTGTGTATGTGTAATTCAATCATTTTCTGACAACAATCCATGTTTCAAAGGGGCAAGATATATATTTACATCATTCTTTTGCCAACCTTTGTACTCATGTCTGTAGATAGGACATAGGACAGAATTTCACTAAAAATAGGTTGTCTTTATTGATAATTATGGTCTTACAGTATTGAGAAAAATGTATGAAAGTCTGCCATTCTGAAAAACAGAGAACATTTTGAATTTTGGAGCACATTTGAGATGGCAACCAGCTGGTGAATCTTTTTCAATAGGCCTTCTGGTCTGTAATCCACTGTGAAAACCCTGACAGGACAATAGGCCTAATTTTCCCAGCCATAGACTCTGTATGTGCATTTCAATCATTATTTTCAGCACTTTCCTTTGGGTATTGCAAGGTGGCCAACTTTATTTTCATTTGTTTTAGTTTAGTCAAGCTTTGTAAACATGTATGTAAGGAAATAGGACAGAATAGTGCTGAAAGTAGTTAATCGTTCATGAATAACACCTTATAGTGTCTGGCAACCAATCTTTAACTGAGCCTTTGTCTAAATTCGTTGACCACCATATAAAGGACTTAGTACATAGTTTACCATCCTTTTTAAAGGACACCACTGATTTTCTAGTGAAACTATCATCCATTGGAGAGGTTGACGACACTATTATGCTGTGCTCTATGGATGTAACGAGTCTATACACAAATATTCCGCATGACGCAGGGTTGGCCGCTATGGAATACTACCTCCGCATGAATAATGTCTCGCATTCTGATTTTCTCTTGTCTTTAGCCAATGAAGTGCTTAAAAAGAATTATTTTCTGTTTCAAAACCGTTTTTTCCTACAAACTCAAGGTACTGCAATGGGCTCGCCCATGGCACCTAATTATGCCAATCTGTTTATGGGTAAATTCGAACATGACTTTATTTACAATGACAACCCGTTCAAAAAACATCTGAAGGTGTGGCTCAGGTTTATAGATGACATTTTTTATTTGTGGTCAGGATCAAAAGAAGAACTTCTTGCTTTTAATGAGTACGTGAACACCTTCCATTAAATTCACTATGAGTCATGATGACAAGGCTTTGCCTTTTTTGGATGTACTGGTAAGAAAGGTGGATAACGTCTTACACACGGAAATATACCGTAAAGAAACTGATCGGAACACATTCTTACATTATCAGAGTTATCACCCACCCTCTCTCAAACGTAGTCTCCCGTTCAGCCAACTGCTGAGGGTGCGTCGCATATGCAACAACGACACGACATTCGAGCAACAAGCAGGAGAGCTCTGTGAAAGGTTCCGTGATAGGGGATACTCAGACGCGCTGGTAGACAACTGTCTGGAGCGCGTGCGCAACGTGCAGCGCACTGACCTATTGACTACACGCACTAGACAACATTTGAACGCCCCGGTCACCCTCGTATCCACCTACGGTAACATCTCTAACGACTTAAAAAACATAGTGAACCGCCATTGGCACATTTTACGTAGTGATACCACCATTGGCAATGTTTTCCAGAATGCACCGCGTAATTGTTATAAAAGATCACCTAACCTGAGAGATCAACTAGTGCATTCATACCTCCCTGCGTCCACCCAGTCATCTTTCACTTTTCCTATTTCACCTGGTAATTTCAAATGTTTCAACTGTGCAGCGTGTAATTTTATGCTCACAGAAAAAGAATTTATACACCCAAAAACAAGCAGAACATACAAAGTAAAGGGCAGAATCACATGTCTATCAACTTTTATTGTGTATTTATTGACATGCCCGTGTGGTCTACTTTATGTGGGGAAAACAAAGAGACAATTGAAAACTAGGATTTTTGAACATAAATGTGCAATAAGGAAAAATGATGAAAAATCCTCTGTTGCAAGACATTTTCATTCTGCAGGCCATGACGCAAATATGTTGAAGTTCATGGGCCTAGAGATGGTCAATCGTTCACCACGAGGGGGTGATAGAGAGAACCGCCTCCTCCAGCGAGAAGCCTGGTATATTTTTAATTTGAACACCTGCATACCAAATGGAATGAATGAGGAATTGTCTCTTACCTGTTTTCTGTGAATTTGGACCAAGTTGGATTATTGTATATATGTATATTTTTTTGATTGTTTATGAAATGTTTTTTTCCAATGAATTGTTTGTGATGCATGGACTAATGGAGTAATCCGATGTTCCATGTCATTGGCTGTAGATAATGGGGTGTGGTAATGGGTGTGGGTATATTAAGTCTGGTTACGCATTGTTTCACTGTTGCACACTGAGGAAGGCACACGCCGAAACGCGTCTGTGCACAGAAAAATAAAGAAAAAAATTGATGCAAGGTGCGCCCCCCTTTTCTTTGATTCTAACACCTTATAGTACAATGTAATAATGCATGAAAACAAGTCATTTTGGAAAATGGCAGCCATATTGAATTCTGAGCAAAAATTGACGTGGCCCCATGTTTTAATTTCTTCCAATAGGGCTTCTGGTCAGTAATCCACAGAGAAAAGTGCGGTAGGACGAAAGGCCTAATTTTCCCAGCTGATGACCTGTCTACAATGTTTTGCCATGATCTTTATGGCTTATACTATATTGTTGATGTTTTAGAGGACGCGCCTCTACAGGGCCGTTGGAGCTGCTCAAAGTTGATTGCTTCCCAACAAAGTGGGTGGAGTTCCCGATTTCTCCGGCGCTCAGAAAGATGTTGCATTGCTCTTGATCTGACTATTAGCAATGCAAAGGTGTTGCGTCACTAGGAGGGCGGTGTCTGGTTAGAAGGATCCAGCACTGAGTGCCCATTGCATTGTAAGCATAGAGGGGGGGTCTTTCAGGTGATGATGTCATGGACCTGGTGGAAGGTGTCTGACTGCGGCCCTGTATGGAGGATTGATGAGCCACCTGTGAACACTCTCTCTCGTGAGCAATGTCTTTATTTATGTATGTGTGTATGCTACTTGACACCTTAATTTCCCCCTGGGATCAATAAACGATACTCTACTCTACTCTCTCTCTACACCACATTCTTTCCCAATGCACTGGGGCGCAAGTGAAACATTGCCATCTGGTGGTTATATGACGCACATGCAACCCACCCTGAACAAATGGGCCTTTTATACAGACGTGAATTTACACGTACGAGAAATTAGACACCGTCGAACACTGAACATTCCATTGCATTTGAAGCAGGTATAAGCTGCATCTAGGAGCATCGACATATACAGTGCTTTGCCAGGCCAGTGACGCAACACCTTCAGCATTGCTTCTAGTCAGGCCAGGAGCAGTACAAATATCACTTCTGAGCTCCAGAAAAATCAGACACTCCTCCCATTTTTGGTCAGGAAGCAAACAACCAGTACCAAACCAGATCAGACCAAGTCTCGAAGAAATTTGAAAGTCGATGATAATCAGGCCAATACAGTACATTGGACGCGACTGGTTTGTGCTTGAAGTAGGGGAAAAGTACTCAGATCTGCTTTCACCTCTACGTCAGTCAGTCAGAGTCACCCCTGGGTGCCCAGAGGCCTTCACAGGGAGCTGTCTCAGCATGTTGGACAACATGAGGGTGTTGTTTCCTGCCTGTAAAAATGTACAAAGGCAAGCACACACGCACACACACACACACACAGACACGCACACACACAAATGCAATAGGTAACAGATAGAGGTGAGAGAGCGGCATAAAGGAAAGCGATCGAGCGAGGGAGAGAAACGGAGAGTGTGACAGCAAGAAAGAGATGTAGGGAAGGAGAAAATAGACGCAGAAAGTGAAAGATAGACAAAGGCGGAGACAAAAAAGAAAGAAACAGACTCGAATAAAAGTCCAAAGGACAGGATGGGACTTGCCCAACTGCAACTCGCCTGCTACTGTCAGTCAGTCTCCAAATAAGTGGTTGTATATATGAAGAGCTCTTTTCCAAAATGAGATATATCCATTTTATAGAACGCTGGAAAATTGACATTTTTGCATTGGGCATTCCATTGAAATGCATTGCAAAATGCATTTTTATAGAGGTTTTAAATTATGTTCTCAAAATATTTGAATGGCAAGAATTCACACATAGATGATAGGACATCTTAACAGTCAATTCCAATATTAAAATGCAAAAAGTAAAAAATGGTGGATATAGCGTTTTGGAAAAGAGCTCTTCATATGTGCGTGCGTGCGTGCGTGCGTGCGTGTCTGCGTGCCTGCGTGTGTGCATACGTACATGCGGGCGTGCCTGCGTGTGTGCATACGTACATGCGGGCGTGCCTACCTGTGTGCGTGCCTACCTGCGTGCGTGCCTACCTGCGTGCGTGCCTACCTGCGTGCGTGCCTGTGTGCGTGCGTGCATGTGTGTTGACAGTCAACTTTCAGACTGCACTGACACAAAAATGACTTCACGTCTGTAAGTGAAGTGTGGGCGTTTCTCTTGTCACTTCAATACCAGATGAGGGTATTGCACAAACTATCGTACAACTCTGAGTTTGAAAAATATTTTGCACAAAACATTTGAAATATGTTCTATCATCAAAAATCTGAAGACTTGATATCAGAAATACTTGCAATTAATGTTGGCTGTGCACGATGGCTGTGGCCGTATTTTATCTTATAGAGGATGGTTCAATACCCTAAAGCACTTTTCTTTCCTGTCATTAAAGTGCAATGATAGACTCTCTCGCCTTCCTCTGTCTCACACACACACACACACACACACACACACACACACACACACACACACACACACACACACACACACACACACACACACACACACACACATTTTAGAAAATCACAAAGA
Organism: Engraulis encrasicolus; assembly: GCF_034702125.1. Classification (NCBI taxonomy): domain Eukaryota; kingdom Metazoa; phylum Chordata; class Actinopteri; order Clupeiformes; family Engraulidae; genus Engraulis; species Engraulis encrasicolus. The sequence continues at coordinate 20,399,477 of NC_085874.1, read as the reverse complement.
CACAAAAAGGACTGCTTGAGCTTAATTTTATACCTTTAAACAGTGAATTGTAAATCGGATCCATAATGTCACATTCCATTTGAAAAGTAAGCCTAAAAGTTTCCTATTACATTATTTGCATTGTCCTATTCCATGACCTTTTCATCCAAATAAAAAAAAAGTTAAAGCAACAGTAAGTATTTTTCGTCTTCGTTCAACATACACAGGGCTGGACTGGTCATCTGGCATATAGGGGATTTTCCCAGTGGGCCGACAGTCCTCAGGGGCCAGTGTTTTGAAGTGATTTTGGTTTGTTTTTATACTCCCTTTAATGACCAGCCCACAATTTAAAGCGGGTGGCCCATTGGCGCGAGGGGCTGATCTATGCCAAAATTTCCCAGGGCCATTTTTTGGTACCACCCCCAACCCCGAACCTGGTTCAAAGATGAAAGGGACTGGTCCACAATGTCCTGACCATCAGAGAGGTCTGCAGGGCGTGACTGACTTCTGCAATGGCCGTATGGCCCACTATCTCACTGTACACTTACAGGCCAAGTCTCTCCCTGCTCTTACTAGCGGTGTTGCCAGATGTGATAAAGGATTTTCCAGCCCAATAAATACTCAAAACCTGCCTAAAGGCACTAAATCCTGCCAAATTTCAGCTTATTTCAATTGATTTCTATGGTCATAAATCTACAGAAAAACTTGCCCAAAACCCTTTTTACCTGCAAATGGGCGTCCTAGCCCAATAGGGGGGGATACTACATAATCTGGCAACCACTCCCACTAGGCCCAGCCCGTCACACCTGAGGGAAAAAACAACAACGTTTTCCCATCCTGGAACATGAGCCTGCGAGAGCGAAAGACCCCCTTTCATGAAACACGTATTGCTCCAGGCGAATGCCTCCTCTGTAACACAGACTGAGATCAGGTAACTACACTCCTCCTCCTGTGCTGTGCTGTGTGTGTGTGTGTGTGTGTGTGTGTGTGTGTGTGTGTGTGTGTGTGTGTGTGTGTGTGTGTGTGTGTGTGTGTGTGTGTGTGTGTGTGTGTGTGTGTGCGCGTGCGTGTGTGTGTGTGAGTGAGTGTTTCTGTGTGTGTGTGCGTGTGACTTTCAATGACTTTAAATACTACCTAGGCAGTACACCATGCCAAACAGAAGGTGCATAACAAATAGATAGACCTACATATAGACAAAAAAGTATACAAGTAAATACATATACTGTACAAATAACAAAGTAAAACATGGTACAATCATTTGGTTTGGTATAGTGTTGTGACATACGGAGGACAGAATATGGTTATATTGTGTCTTATCACCACGTGCTTCAAGGATTGCACAATATTGCTTTCCCAACAGTACAACAGATAACACAAGATGATTGATAGCTTTTACACGTCTGTCATTATCAGGACTGAAAAAAACAGTGCACACAAACACAAGACTGTCACCGCTAAAGTCAAGTCTAAAGAGTTCAACCTTCTCCAAAAAGAAGTTTTGTTCCTTCCTTGCAACTAAATTTTGACTTATATGGCTTGGGTGGGTGCATGATAATCTTAACAGAGACATCTGTAAAAAAAGGTAGAGTATGTAATTAGACGTTTTATTTTTCCAAAATGTATGCTGCCCATGCATTCAGAAATTTGATATTTTCCATGAATATCTGTGAAGTTGTAAACTATTGTTTTCTGGTCTAACCAAAGTATACGTTTTGCAACCCGAGATGTCTAATAGGCCTACTGGTCATTTAACAGATGAAGAGAAGATCCATCAATTCATGTCTGAAAAATGTATTTCCCCAATTAATACTTAGAAATTAACACGGGCAACATACATTCTTGGAATAAACAAAAAATTATACTAAAAATAATACTACAAATAGATTCTACCTTTAAGTAGGCTATCACACCTTCTGCTCAGTAATACCAACTGTGCAGACAGACAGCAGGTTTACTGACATCCTGCTCTGAGTGAGGAATGCAGTGTCCTCTGAGGAACACATTCCATTATGTGAGGCTCCAGATTTTAGCTGCCAGGGGCGTCATTTTTTCCTTCCTCTCTCTCTCTCTCGTGTGTGCGTGTGTGTGCGTGTGTGCATGCGCGCGCCTGTGTGTGAGTGACTGGGTGTGAAACTTCGCCGACTAAAACAGTTGAGCTACCACTACCTGACAGAGCAGCAAGAACACTGAAAATACAGGTGGACACCTCTGGACAAAATACAGTATTTCTAGTACTTATGACATGACCATCCTATTGGTCATAGCATTGATATTCATTCATAACATGGATTTGCTGTTCTCTACATTGCCTGTGATATTACTGTGCTCTGTACCTGTGCATGTGTATTTACACGCTCTTTCTAAGTTAAGATAGACATGTCTGCTAAAAGTAATGCAGGCCTAATAACAATGTAATCATAAATTATTCTTGCTCTAACAGTCCAGTAGTCTCTTGAAATGCAATTCCAAACTCCAATAACGTATGATGTGTATATAATGTGTTAAATGATAACAGCTTGTCCACAATGTACAGTATTGGATAATGGGCCAAAGTTTACACTAAATATTGACAAGGCTGTAAACCTTGGCAGTGTAACAATATAAATACAAATCCCCACTCTAGTGTTAAAATAGGACAAATCGTCCAGAGGCTTTGACATCATATAGACCAGTGTTTCCCAACCAGGGGTACGTGTACCACTAGGGGTACGCGAGCATACTGCAGGGGGTACTTGGGAAAATTTAATTTGAACAAATGCATGGAGCAAAGTCACACTGGAATAGAAAAAGCAATGTAAAATATGAGTTAGGGGGTACTCATGGTACAATGAAATGGTTTGGGGGGTACATGAGACACAAAAGGTTGGGAATCACTGATATAGACTATTATTCAGAGGGCCAGTGATGTTATGCAACAAAATATCCAATATGTCTCTGCAGTGGCGGAACAATTGCACACAGGGCCCAAGGGCAAAACACTGATAGGGCCCGTACGGCTTACCACAATACCCATACAGGAGGGCCTTGGGCCCAGGGGCAAATGCCCCGCTTGCCCCCCTATAGTTCCACCCCTGTGTCTATGTCTATGAAATCACTGTCCACGCCATGCACACCATGAGACACACCATGGATGGAGCTTCCAAACTCCCCTCAATCCAGATCTCGCAGGGTTTTCCCAGATTGCGAGGCATTTCTGCAACTGTAAAGCCATTTAATAATCCGTGCGTTGCGCTCTACCACGGACGTAACCTGACGGACATTCTCCATCAGCTCTTCCTCCTGCAGCCCAGCACTGTCGCCACTGCTCCGGGAGAAGCGGTCTTCCGACGTGCTTACGCTGACGCTGCGTATTTTGGCCACCAGCTCGTCGGAGCGCGCGGAGAAGTTCTCTTTCCCAAGGGAGGTGACGATGTCACCATCTAGTCCGCAGTAGGTGAAGAACGCGTCGAAATCGGCGAAGTTTTTCGAGTACCGAGAGCTGATATCCGAATGAGAGCGTTCCACTCCTTTGCGCGCCCTGCGCTGAACATCGGCTACCGTTTTATGCTTGGGCCGCAGCTGACCATCTCCATCCCCGGCTGATGCGTCCTGCTGGGCGCGTATGTCCACTTTGGGCCGAATTTTGGATTGCGCAATGGGGGCGGCAGAAGGAGAGAGCTCTTCTGAGCCACCTTTCCCCGTCTCGGTTTCTGTCGTCCTTTCCGCATTTTGGCAATCTTTCTCCCCAGTCTCTGGCACTGTTTCTGTCTTATCCTTCATCGAGTTCATCAGCCGTCTTCGGTTTTGCAATCTCTTGTGTCTGTCCAAACTTGGCCTTTGCCGAATCAGCTCACATTTCTGTCTGTACAGTAACAGCGAATCTGGGCGTTTTTTGGAGCTGCTGCGCTTTACGGGAATGGATTCATCAGGTGTCGGTGTATTACCTGCTGTCACCGTTTCTTCAGTCGCCGCATTCCTTGTGTTTACATTCCCTTTCAAACTAGCGTTAGAGGAATCGTAGGTACTGCTGGTAGAACTGAGGCAGATCACGGGCTCTTGCGTCGTGTTGACCACCTGTTGGCATTTGACGTAGCGCGGCTTGCTGGCTGCCAGTCTCTCCGCGGCCGTCATGCCAGCCTGAGCCTTGGCGTCGCTTTCCAGTTCCAGCTGCTTGCGAAGAAACTCTGGTCCCTTCTCCAGAATGCGGGAGGCATCTACGTCAGACACCTGCATTTTGTTTAAATAAATTCACCTTTACAGTTCTACAAGTCCTTCTTCTCGCAGGTTTCACAAGGTTTCACGTTCTTTCAAAAGAAGAAATGAACGTCACCCTTTCAGACTAACGCTTATACGTCTGAACATGCTGGTGTGTTGATCAGGCACGCTCTGGGACCGTTCACCTACTCGTATGTACACACTCCACTGCACCCCACCCTTCTGAGTGGGCCAGGTGACTGTGCGTAAGCTGCCGGAAGAAGGCAGGTGGGAGTGGATGGCCAGAGAAGTGTTACTACTACGAAGAAAACTTAAAAGCACATGTCATTGCATCCTAGCTTTTAAATGGACATTTGTCTTTCCATTTAATGCGAAAAATGCTTTGTCCACTGACTGATGCCAATAGGCCTATGGCTTTTTAATTACAACTTTTTTTCTTGATAATATGTTTGATTAAAATTAAGTGAATATGCACACACATGACCTTAATCAACTATAGCCTACTGCCAAATTGTGACAACTGTCTCTTTCATGATGACCCTTTCCCCCCCTTGGCTACTGCATTTCTCCAGAAATGCCAAGGTGTCATAGCCTTGTGTCAACAATTCAGCTTGTCATAACTGGGCGTGTTTGACAGGATGCCTCACCTTGATTTAATAGCCTATCATAGGGCTTCCTTTTGAGGGCCCTCTGAATAATGTAACACCGACTTACATTGATAACCAGGGCTTCACTGGCCGTCTGGCATACCGGGCATTTCCTGGTGGGCCCCTATTTTCAGAAATGTAAAAAAAGTACAAAAAAATAATCTTTTACATTTCTGAAAATAGGGGCCCACGAGGGTGCGGGGCCAACCTGTGAGTCAGTTTTGTGCCGTTAATTATGAGGGGCCCCTTCAAGCCAAAAGTGTCCGGGCCCTATTTCTCCCTCAGTTCAGCCCTGTTGATAACAGAATGATGATGGAAAAGAGGGAATTGTTGAAAAAAGGGAAGATAGCGCCATCTAGTGATAGATTTGACAAGTTGCAGCCGGCTATCCCGATGCTGGTTTGCTGTCTATGCCTGTGGGATCTCTTTTCGGAGAATGTGCGTGTGAGGAATTGTGTTTGTGCAGTGATAAATAATCGTGGGAAAATGTCCAGAACTGTTTTTTGGCTCTGCTCCTCTTACTGTTGTCGGCTGCATAGTTACACACATAGGCTTACACACACACTCACACACAGACGCGTACACGCATGCACGCACGCACTTACGCGCACACACACACACACACACACGCACACACGCATACACAGACACGCACACACACACACACACACACACACACACACACACACACACACACACACACACACACACACACACACACATGCACGCCTGCAGAACACCATCCAAGAAAAAACATTATATCATCAGGGTTATGTGTTGGTCATGTTCTGGTCAGTGTTGTGCTCGATGGCAAGCATGTCTCGAGCCATCCCTACAGGCCTAAGAGAGAGAGAGAGAGAGAGAGATAGCGAGAGAGAGAGAGATGGAGAGAGAGAGAGATTCACAGAGTAGGAGAGGAGATGATAAATCGTCGACATCTGCACTCCACTATCAGTTTGCTTCGGTCCAATCCAGCCTCCAGCCTCTCTAGCCTCCATTGATGGCAGAGAAGTTCACACACTCCCCACCATGGCCTCCTCCCCATACCAGGCCTCTTTCCTATGTCTGTCAGGCAGCAAAACCTCCACTTCGGTCGACTATATACTTCGGTCACTTCGGGATGGGCAACTTTTATGATGAGGAGGGCCACGTTTTTTTTCATCGCCACCATCGGAGGGCCACATGACCACGGATCTGATTACAGTTCTCAGAGTTAGAGGTGCAGTTGGTTGCTCACTGACTGCCCATATTGTTTGGAAGGAATAGAATACTCTATACTCAATACTCTATTGGTCAACAGTACAACAGATTGATTCAGTTGTCGTTTTTAAATTAAGAAAGTATGGTCGTTTTTTTTTAAAAATTAGGCCTACTGTTTTATCTACGGGCCGCATTGAGTGTTTTAATTTTCTTTGACTCCAATTTCTTTCTTTCTTTCTTGTTTCCTGTCTTTTTGCATTTGTTTTTTTTTGTGAAGCACATTGAGTTGCACCTGTGTATAAAATGCGCTATACAAATAAACTTGCCTTGCCTTGAGGAGGAGGGCTGCATTTGGACCCCGGGCCTCTAGTTGCCCATCCCTTGCCCATAGGTGGACTATGAGTACTACTGTCTGAAGCCCACAGATCCAAGGAAGTCCACTGGAGACCATCAGCCAGGATGTGGAGACAGCCATCATGTCTGAATTTCTCATTTCAAGTCAAGCATACGGAAAAATGCCATCTGCACAAGACAGAATACACACACAACAAAATACATGCACGCACACACACACAAAAACACACACACACACACACACACACACACACACACACACACACACACACACACACACACACACACACACACACACACACACACACACACACACACACACACACACACACACACAAAATGCAGTGCAGCACCATACTGATGTCCATAATAAGACATGGACAGACAGGTTTCCAACAAGAACCTGCTAAACTTTGACTCTTGAACTAATGGGCCATGAAACACTCAACTTGTACACAACATGCACAGTATACTGCATATTGTTAAACACATTTGTGAACTTCAGAAGTGTGCCTTTGGCAGATGAGATATCCAAAGGACACATTTTAGCATGCATCCTGTGGCTGTGGATAGGCGTGCAACATTTGCAGTGTTCATCAGGCATTTTTAGTCAAGAGTCACACTAATAGCTGTCATATTACGCCTACACTTCATCACAAAGTTCTGAAGTGTTTACGCATATTACAAATAAAAAGCCATAAAACGTCAACCTCGTATCTCCACAACACAGCAGACCAGGCCAGAAGTCGCCAGGGAGTAGCATCGCAAGTGTCACTCATCTCCTGTCAGAGCAGCGCTAACAAGCATGGGCTCTGCGCCCAAGCGATGTGCCTATGACATTAAGGCAGCGTTTCCCAAACTGGGGGTCAGGAGGACGCGGGTCCGCACACAGAGATACTGCAGGCAGGGTGGTGACCTCTGCCTAAAATGGGAGCATAACAGCAAACATAATTCCATAAATAGGTTAACCCATTTTAGCCTGGAGCAACATATACTCTGCATGAAGGCAAAATGAGGGTCCTAGCTTTTAAATGCAACTTATTTAATGTTTTTATGTGCTTCGGAGGCTGAGATATTTAGGTTTTAATAGGCAGAGGGCACTTTCTCCTAAAAAGGGCTTAGGCAAAAATGGGTTAATAGGACCACACACACACAGTTCTATGGTTAATAGATGTATTTGCTTCTCCTGTGAGTTTTTAGAAATATGAACGGAAAAGCAATTCATGGAAAACCTAGCAGTATTACCGTAATGGACAAAATATTTTGCATAAGAATATGGGGGTGGGTGAGGGGTTGCAAAAATATTCTTAGGTCAAAAAGGGTGTCCCTAGAGAAAAAGTTTAGGAACCAGTGAATTAAAGCATGTAAATTTCAATTTGACTTCCATCTTTCCATTAACACTCAGCATGCATCCATATAATTGTGGCCTAAAACCCCAACCACCACCACTGTCATGCTCTCTTAAACTATGAAGGGAATCTAGTCATCCCATTGCTAGTGTTACAGAGATAGCTTTCATGCACCGTGTGTGTGTGTGTGTGTGTGTGTGTGTGTGTGTGTGTGTGTGTGTGTGTGTGTGTGTGTGTGTGTGTACTGTGTATGTATATAGTGTGTGTATATAGTGTGTGTGTATATAGTGTGTGTGTGTGTGTGTGTGTGTGTGTGTGTGTGGGGGGGGGGGGTCAAAGCTGTTTGCATTCCTCCACCCACAATTCCCTCCCCATGAGTGATCGCGCACGCGTGTATGTGTACGTGCATGCGTGTGTGCGTGCATGCGCACGCGCTTGTGTGTATACTTTGTGTGCGTGTGTGTTTTTGTGCGTGAGTGTGTGTGTGCGTGTGTGTGTGTGCGCGCGCGTGTGCGTGTGTGTGTGTGGACGTGTGTGTCTTTGTGTGCGTGCCTGTGTGTCGGCTCTGAGCTGATGTAAGTATAGGCTAATCCCCTGTCATACACACTCATGGTATGAGCCAATGGAAAGCTATATTTCACTGCCAAAAACGTCTCTAATCGCGGGGTCAGTTGTGTCTCACATGGTTATTAATTACTTCGATATTATAAGCCACTGCTCTCTGAAATCAGTCCCTATTATATCAAAATCAATCATAAATCTCTGTGGAAACACTTCATATTGAATGTAGACAAAGGACTAACTGGAGACTTGGAGTGGCCAATATACAATATATAAAATATTTTCTTTATCTCATTGTTTTGTATTGGCTTTGCACACTTTATTTCAGATAATACAGTGAAGAGAGACAGACAACCTGTGGGGAAGGATTGGGAAACAAGCTTGGGTTCGGAACCGAACCCAGGTCCCCAGTGTAGTGCTACGGCGACTTAGCCCACTGAGCAACAGCACCCCCCACCACCCGAATTTATTTTCTTAAGTATGGTTTTGGACAACACTACTATCCACATTGTATCAAGTTCAAGCGAAACAATCTCACATGCGTGGAATCCAGCTTTCATCTGGCCTCAAACCCAACAGGTGCTAAATACATTCGTAGATCCAAGAGCTTTGGCGGTTTGTTTCTGGACAGTCACTTTTGATTTGCGCTGACGCGAATTGTATACGGTGAGCCGTAGACGAAACGACCTGTGTGTTGAATAGCTGCAGAGTCGGCCCGGGATCACGGCTGTTAAAGTTTTTCTCTTTGGCACAGAGCCCTGGTCTGTTCTGCGGGACGGAGCGCTCTCTTCTCTGCACTCTTTCCCAACTTCACAGGTTTAACATCCTCCATCTTCCCCTTCCTCACACAGAGTCTATTTCCTTCAGGCCTGAAATTGAGTGAGATTGAGCCCAAAACACTGATTTCTTGCAGGCCCAAAGTCAGATCCGCTCCAGGTTTCTGAAAGAGGCTTTGCTTTGCTCTCTCTATAAGCTCTCTCAGACACCACTGTTGTCTATTACAGTGATTCTCAAACGTTTTCAGACCAAAGACCAGTTTGTCCCTCTAAAAATGTTCAGGGACCACCTGCCATCAGAATTGACAGTTGACGGGTGCTAATTTGACACTGCTAATTTTGATGCAGATCACTTAGGCCTACTTTTTATTCACATGTATTATGTGGTGAAAATTGGACTTCAGCTATGATTATCTATGTAATAATGTTACAAATATAGCCTACTGCTTGCTTGTCTTGGAAAAGTAGAAATCCCCACGTGGACCACCTGAGCTCTGTCGCAGACCACCAGTGGTCCTCGGACCATACTTTGAGAATCACTGGTCTATCAGCATCCTTCAAAATGGAGCGGAGATGACACATTTGCTGTCAATGATTTGCTGTGTAGTACATGTGCTATACTTTAAGCCATTTGCCTTTCATTTTAGTATGTTTTTTTATTTTTGTTTTTGTTTTATGCGTAGGCAGTTATAGGAGCCAGACAAGTTCCACATCAGAGATTTCTTAGTATTTCTCCGCCTGCATCGCCTCGCTACTTTTTAACACTGCCATCTCCTGTCCCACTTCCTTCCTCCCTCCATTCTCCCTCTTATCTGCTTTTCTGGAAATGCTCTCCATAGCAGCAGTCTCCAGTTCCTTGGGCCACTGAACGATGCATTGGTTGGCAACAAAAGACAGCATATCGCAGTGTTTTTCAACACAGGGGTCGGCACCCCATGTGGGGTCACCTGGAATTCAAATGGGGTCGCCTGAAATGTCTGAAAGTGTGTGAAAAAAGAAAACTGATAAATATTAGCTAATAATTAATATAACATAATTGTTCAATATTCTGTTTGAAACACCATTTCCAGTTGTAGACTGCCATAACATATCTATAGGCTTATTAGCCTACAACTTATGTAGCTCAGTCCGTGTCATGAAAAAATGTGTATGGGGCCGTCAGAAATTTGGGATATCTGGCCTATCATGTGTTCATTCACTGTCACGGGTTCTGGAGATTTTTTATTTAAAGTTTGTATTGATTTATCATTGGTATTATTTTCATTTACAATTCGCTACAAAAGACAAAATATCAGAGCCGTGGTGATGGAGGTGACGTCTAACACCAAAAGCAGAAACAGCCGTTTGGCCCTCCTCTCCCATATCTCTGGCCAGGGAAGCCGACAGGGGGCGGACAAAGGGGTAACTTGTCCCGGGCCCAGGCAGAGAGGGAGCCCAAAATTGGATCCTCATTACATTGTATTGATTGGTTTTGGGGCTCTTTCAGATGTCTTTGTCCCAGGCCCAGCCAAAGCTGTCAGCGGCCCTGTCTCTGGCTGATGAGACATGCAGATGTGATAGAATCAGAGAGAAACAAATTTCAAACACATGTAGTACACATGCACGCGGACACCCCTTGCATTTTTACCAAACCCTCCCAGATGTGCAACTGGCCTCAAGTCGGTACAAGAAAGGGAGACAGAATCCAGGCACTGCTCCAACACAGAGTTCAGTGACCACCAGCCTTTTGAGATCTGGTCTTTTTGGACATCATGGGACAGATTATAGTCTTGTTGGGAGTAGTTTGACTTGGAAACCAATTATTTTCTGGCAGTGATGTCCTGTGTTTTGTCTTTCTTTTCACCTCACTACAGTGACATAAGCGGTCTAGATCCAACACTCTTCTGTTCAGAGCAAATGGTCCTATCTGATTTAGTGTTCAATTCATTCTTTGAGTGTTGTCTGAACATGGATTTAACACTATATAGAGGCAACACAGTGTTAATTCAACACTCAAACAGGTTACATTTAACACTGAAATCAAACGGGACCATATGAGCTCAGAATAGTGTATAGGCCTACTGTGCACAAGTCGTCAAATGAGAGTCATCGCTAGAGGTAGGCCTATTCTCACAAATGGAAGACCAGGAACATTTCTCATCAATGCATTTAGGATAATGTAATCTCACTGTATGTACCATTTTGTCATTGTAATCATACAGCATGCTGTAGCACTGCAATGGAATAAAATCCCTTGCTGCACATGTGCAGTGGAGCACCTCGACAGGAATGGCAATAGGCAGGGGAGCCGTATATTGGGGACCTCCTGCAACAAATACTTCAGCCCAGGCCGCTGCTTATCCTGTATGTAGGCTATGCATTGCAATATCATGTATTGCTGGAGCTGTCTCAGTCACTCGGGAGGCTGGAGTAGGAGAGCTCTGATCATTCACTCCTCCCACCCATCCATGTTAGGAATCGAACCAGCAACCCTTGTGCTACAAGCCCAACTCCTTAAGCCCTGTAGCTCATCATGAATGCTCCATGAGTGTCTGCGCCGGAAAATGCAACCTACCGTATACATTGCCCTGTAATGCTTGGCTGGCCTCTTTGTTAGTGGTCTGTCACATACCTTTGAGGATCCAGAAAACCAGTGTGATCTTTGGTCCGTAGATGACTGAAACTAATGGCAGGACAAACGCCCTTAAGTCTAATCTGATTTCATAAGTAGGCGGCCTACTAGGCCACTAGAGGTAGGCCTAGTAGCCCTACTGTAGCCGAAGGCAGGACTTAATAAGTCGCTCTGCTCTGTTAAAATAAAAAAACACACACGCACACAGGGCCGCTGACAGCTTTGGCTGGGCCTGGGACAAAGTCCTCTGAAAAGGCCACATTACATTCCATGTCATGGAACCCAATTATGGGGTCCCAATCTCCATGGGCCTGGGACAACTGACCCCTTTGTCCCCCCTTGTCAGATTCCCTGCACACACACACACACACACACACACACACACACACACACAGCTTTATTTGTCATTTCTCATGACCTCCCATAAGCCAAGGTCAAGACTTTAAGAAGATTTTCCTATCTTGGGAGCAACTTGTTCCTAAAATTATAAAACTTCATAATAGCCTATGGGTAGGCCTAAGCTTATTTTACTGGGTGTAGCTGTTTGTTTGTTTGTTTGTTTGTTTGTTTGTTTGCTTGCTTGCTTGTTTGTTTGTTTACTTACTTGCTTGCTTTTATTTGGCCCACTACACATCATTCTACAAACACAGGCATGATAACAGAGATACTTTGATATCATGATGAAGCTTTTTCCATTCCTTTGATGTCTGTAATTAAGCGTGTCTCATTTGGCATTCCATAAAAATGCCATGCTGTTTCTCTCTTACCGGTATTATAAAGTCCACATTTACAAACAGGCATTGCGAGAGACAGCTATTGAAAGGACCATAATAATCAACATGGCCACCCGGTCGAAGTCTGTCCTGTTCGTGTGCTTGGGTAAGACTTCTACAACTTATGTAAAAGTCATCTGCAAGCATTGCGGTTATTCTATATTCTAAAACACCATTTCATGCTACAAGGGAAATCTCTGTCTGTAGTTCTACATCTGGGCTGGAGGTGGTGTGCATTATTATACGTGCATGTGAGACTGGTGCTCGTCATGACAGGTCTCGGGTGAAATGAAGTTGGACCTGTGTCACGTAGGCAATAATTACTGTAGAATTGCTCTAGTGTTTGTGGAAACAGTAAAAAAAATCAAACGCGATTACCCATTGTGTCACTGCACATTATGTGCAGAATCATCAGATAGGCTGTTCTAGTGTAGGATAGCTAATTCGCCGGTTAGCGCCTTGTTGTTTACTGTCATAGCATATTGTTAAATTTTGCATTTACCATTGCGCACATTAATCTGCCCCTGACAGCCACACATTTAATTGAACGTCCAAAGTCACCAGAGAGTTTCTGTATATGAACGGCTGTGGTAGCACGGTGTTACATTGTAGCGGGGTGCATTGAACGCGCGGCGCGTGACGGAAATGAAATGTGCATCCTCACCTTACGTCATTAGCCAAGCCATTTAGCCAGGCCCAGAGCCGTAGAGATTTGCTGATGTCCTGAAGAACTGGTCATGCAAGTCAAGTACCAGCCAGCCATCATACTGGCGTTTGCAGGTTATGCAGTAACGAAGTTAGCACGGTGTGTATGTGCTCTAATGTCTATCCTGTGGTTTCCCTCAGGCACTTAATAGTTCAGGCGGCCACCTTGAGAACTGACATCTCACATCCTGACTATGTCCCCTAAAAAACTATTTTTTTTCACATCCAAAATGTATTGTCTAACTAAAGTTGCTTCGCATAAAGATGTCTAATGTAGGCTTTCATACTGTCTGAAGGAGGGTTTCGCATCCTATTTTCAAATGAAACTGCATCGCCGCAAAGGCCTACTATAGCCTTTCCAATTATGATGGTCTCATACCGGCTAACCCCCCCACCCACTTTGAGTTGACTAGCGAATGTTCTAAAGGAAACACTACTTTTCTGCTGTGGAAATGATCTGGAAGGCGCACTGCTGATTGTCCAGGCATAAGATCTGAGTGATGTCTCACTCTTCTTCCTCTTCTCTCTCTCTCTCTCTCTCTCTCTCTCTCTCTCTCTCTCTCTCTGTCTCTCTCTCTCTCTCTCTCTCTCTCTCTCTGACTTGAACTCCACCAGGGAACATCTGCAGGTCCCCCATCGCAGAAGCCGTCTTCAGAAAGCTCGCCACTGACAAAGGCGTAGTCGATAACGTAAGTCAGCCTCTCACGCAAGACCAAATTCCACTTTGCTTTGCCGAAACCCTGGCCCTTTTCCTCAACGGAAGGGAGTTGAGCAAAAACATAACGTGAAGTAGATTCAAACAGTCTGTTTTGCCCAGTTTTTTTTGGATGGGCCAGTGTAGACTGAGGAGGGGAATTATATATTGAAAACATGTGATACACACCACTCAATGTCTTAAATTCCTTCAGGTTTTGTTTTCATCTGATGTCCCTCTTAGGAGGTTGGGATGTAGAAATGTGATTTTCACATCTAAAAAACAGTCCAGATGAAGATCTTCTGCCTCTGATGTGTCAGTCATAGGATGAACATGTAAAAGGCAGACAGTTCTAATATTAATAACATCATGTTCTTAAAGGTGCACTGTGTAGATTATGGCCCACATGCACCACTAATTTATAGGGATGCACCGATACCGATACTGGTATCGGTATCGGCTGCCGATACTGCTCATTATACTCGTACTTGTACTCGTCAAGCACTTGCCGATACCAGGAACGATACTGCTATTACACAAAACAATGCAAAATCTTGTCACGTTCTGTGGACTTGAAAGCAGCATGGGAAAAAAGTGCCACCTCATACATTTAATAACATTTAAATCTACATGGAAATGGACAATACAAATATCACAGGTGGAAAAATTTTGGTGGTAAAAGGTATTGGTATTGGTACTCGGTATCGGCAAGTACACACATTAATGTACTCGTACTTGTCTCGGTTTTCAAAAAAGTGGTATCGGTGCATCCCTACTAATTTATAATGTAATAAGACTTGAACATGAAATTTCGTGTGTCACAGGAATATGAGTGGACCCAGGTCAGTGAAAAGGCTCACATTCATGTGCAGCAGAATATGTGCAGCCATATTTTTATGATGGAAATCTGTTTAATATGACTATGTAAGTGTGTGTATTAGAGGTGCTCCGATTGCTCGGCTGCCGATCATGACCGGCCGATAATGGCCAAAAATAGCCTGATCGGTGATCGGAAAAACATGCCGATCAAAAAACCGATCGAGAGATATTGAATTCCTCACGCAACCACTTTTGCCTTTACACCTGGCGCTGCATGTAGGCGCTGGTTCTGCACAGCTGCAACTGCACCAAAAGAAGGCATCTTTGCTTGTCTATAACTTTTCGCCATCCCCCCCTTCATTTCCACCATGCATAATATCTGCATCAACAATGATCTGATTTTCCGATCCATGCGGCGTTTACCTGACAATGTAATTTGCGATTGAGTACTCGCAAGCGAGCCATTTGACGTTATAACCTGTGTAGTTGCCTCGGTCAGCACGCGACAACTTCACGTTGTCAGCACAAACATGTCAATTATTGTTTTCAAAGTTGTAATTGGCAGTCAGTCGATTAGTTTGATAGTCGCTGAAACACCAAACGGCGACAGGTGTGGTTAAAACTTGAGAGAGAGATTCAGAACGGTAGTGGAGCACTGCAACTGTGGACGGTGACAGAGAGGGGAGGGGCTCTCCTCACGAGGCTGCTCATTTAAAGCGACAGGTTGTTTTTTTTCTCGTATGTGGAAGACTATTTGATGTAATGTTTCAGTTTCAATTCAATCTTAAATAGTTTAGTTATTCTATGCAATAACTTATATATTGATTAATACTGTAGACTGTATTACCAACACTAGTCTGAAAGATAATAATAATAATAATAATAATAATAATAATAATAGCCTAATAATAGACATGTGCAAATTAAGATTGATTGGTTTATGGGCAGAAATGGTATTCAATAAGGATAATTAATAGGCTATTAAAAAAATAGGAAATCATTTTTGTGATCGGCAATGATCGGTAATCGGCAGATAAAGATTTTTGGTGATCGGTATCGGTGATCGGGCCAAAAAATGGTGATCGGAGCACCTCTAGAGTATATGGACAAGTTAAGTCCATTTTCTAAAGAAACACATTGAGTTTGGTCCCTTACTTCATCCCAGATTTAGATCTTGGCCCTCGGTCAATTTGAGTTTGACACCCCTGTCATAAGAGTTGCAGGCTGTATACTCTGCTGACTGTGTAATTCATAGTTAATACCTTATATGTCTAGATGGCACCGTATGTATTACTGTATGTGGAAATATTTTTCTGTGTGTTTTCAGGACCAAGGAGGTTGTTGACTAATTTGTGCATGACTGATTCTTGCATGGCCTGATAAGGGTAGAGTCGGATCTGCAACTAGTGTACTGCAAATGGTGAAAAGGTCCCTTCATTAGTAGCTTACAAACTGAGTTATACTGTAATCTGCGCTGAGCCTTTTATATCGAATATGTGCATTTTGGGCGTTTTGCAAGTTGATCTGCAGTACAGGATGTAATGTAATCGCCTTATGAAAGTCCTACTGGGAAAGTCTAATTGGCATTACGACTCCCAGTGCACAAAACCAACTTGCATTTATGCCACACCAGTGTGAGGGGGCACAACTACCACAAAGGTAGCAGTGTGGCAGGACGTTACCATTCCCAGGATGGGGGAGAGCATTGCAGTGTGGCAGGACGTTACCATTCCCAGGATGGGGGAGAGCATTGCAGTGTGGCAGGACGTTACCATTCCCAGGATGGGGGAGAGCGCTGGTTAATCACTCCTCTCAGCCAGCTGTTTAGTTAGTTCTGCGCTGCATTGCTGGAAAGCGCAGTTGCTAACTATGTTAGCTACTTTGTTGGTTGCAATGCAATTTCCCATTGGCAAAAACCAAAGTTGCTAACTGCTAACAGCTATGCTTTTCAGAAATGCACCCCTTGTTTGGAATCGAACCTGCGTGCTACAAACCTGACACACGAGCCGGTTGATTGCACCCATGACTGCACAATAATAGTAACTGGCCTTAAATTGTCTCTAACAATATGTGTCTCTGAATTGCAGATTTGTGATAATCCTCCTTAACACAGTTTTACAGATTTGATTGAGTTGGGTGGCTGATTTGGTCTAGCCTGGCTACAGTGACTGTTAAGTTCTGCCTTGTCATATTTTGTGTGTTTTGAAATGACACTCACAGTGGGGATTATTTAGAATAATTTGAGTGGAATCTGACTGAATATTCAAGACCTTGTACACTTCTCCTTTGACTGTCATAATACACTTGAACACGGTTACAATCGAACCCAATAATGCTGGATGCCGCATATTGACACTAGAGCCGGGCACTGCCAGACGCAACTGTCAGGCTCATGAAAATGTGAGATTTTTTTATTTAAATGTTAGAGTTAATTGATTTCATATTTTTATGTGCTTCAGAGGCACATATTTAGGTTTTTATAGGCTGACCATACGTTAAAAAAAATGAAAATAAAAAATTAGGCTTTTAACCCTCTAGCTACCATAACGGCCGTGAACGTCCGACTGGATCTGTACATCATGCAGTTTTTCCAGCTTTCAAACACTTTAGCTCAATATTACAGACCCTCCTCGATATACTTTCAGTATAAAAACTATATGTTTATATTATTTTATTTTTCAGTATTTAAGATTTTATTTCGAGATGCGCCGCTTTATGCGACTTGGCAATCTGCCGTCAATTCAAATGACGGCCGTCCGAGATTGAATGGCTACAAACACAACCATTCTGTTTCTACAACCAATATACACTAAATATGAAAACTTCCAACCTTCTTCGATCTATTTTCATGGTCAACAGCACATGTTTATGACTATTTAGGCTATTTTTAGATCATGTTGTTTTATTAGGCTTATGAGATGGTGTTCAACTGTGATGGGTTCTGCCATGGTCCTAAATAGCAAACACAACTGTCCAGCCGATGTCTACACGCTACATATTAAAAATGTAAACTGTCTTCGGTGTGTTTTCAGAGTCAAACCATATGTTGGTATCCAACTATCTTAGTTTCCTGGAACAACGAACAGCGACAGCTCTGTGCAACAGGCGCATCGTGTGAAGGAAGCGCAGCATGGAATACCCATTTTGCGTGTCAGCTTTGGCAAAGCAGTCAAGGACTGTTACTACTCCACGTTGTCCTTCATAAAAATATGCGTGAAGACGTTGAGTTGAATGCTAACTTCCAATAATAGCCTACCAACGTGGTGTTTGTAGCACTTCAATTCCGTATTAGTCGGTGATGCCTGGCGCGTCTTACCTGTGCCAAATTTGGGGGGGGGGGGGCTCCTTAGAGCTCCATTCATGTCCTGTCTGCTATCGCGGACACTTCTACGGTTATCCTTACACGTCTTTGGCATGGTTCAGTTCAAACATTATTAGCTAGTGTAGTCCATTACAGTTATCGCATATAATCCATAGGCCTACCGCTTGAAAACAGGACTTCTGGGTGAACGACATTTGTTGTCGTCACATGTTCATTGTTCAACTTTGACCCTGGATGGATGGATGGATGGATGGATGGATGGACGGAAGGATAGATAGATAGATCGATAGATAGATAGATAGGCCTAAATATATAGATATATAGATAGATAGGCCTAGATAATATCGGATTTTATCACATTTTTATCATTTAATCCACATCAAAGGCACTCTATGGGAATACTGAACAATTAATTATCCATAAATGATATACCATTTGAAAGTGTACACTTTTCATTTCTTTTCAAGTTATTTGACATTATTTAAAATATGACCAAAATGTAAATTTTTCCTCAGAATTCTTGGTAGAATTCCAGCCTATTCAAAAAAAAATCTGGTAGCTAGAGGGTTAACAAGTGTTTAAGGCATAAATGGGTTAGTGTGGAAGTGGGCAGTCATGGCTAAGGAGGCTGGTTTACAAATACAAATGGGTCATTTCACGTGAAATCAGACACTTTGGGACCCGACCGACCCGGATTTCGATCATACTTGGTGTGCCTTTTCAGTAGCAAGGTAGCACCCCAGAACTGCATTGGTTTGAATCTGACACTAATATTAAGGGAGAAACAGACTAGGAAAGGTTCACATGTGAGGGTAGGACACTATACATTCAGCCTTGAATATATCAGTCAGTGTTAGTCACAAAAAGATGCCTGTGGTGTTGTTTGAAAGCTCTTTTCTGGCTCTACATATTACACAATCACCTTGGAATACAACTACTCTCAGAATATGAATTATGATAAATTGAAAAATTAAAAATTGAATATCTAAAAAACCTATATTTTAAAATGGCCAGTTCCTTGTCCAAACGTAGCCGGCAATGTCATGAGCAGCACCTAAAATGCTGGTGTTCGGTTTGTTATTCATTTCAGAGAGAATTTGACTCACAAATATGGCGTCATACAGACCACTTACTAATAATATGGTAATACCATAGTAGCATCACATGACAAAACAAAAACAAAACAAAAATAGTCAGTGTCCATGGTCCCAGGTTTCAGAAACTAAGCCAGATGTCCATTTATACACACCAAATGATGATATGTGAATGTTTGAACATTCCTTCTCTGTGTACCTGTGCCATCTTCCCTTTACCGTACTTTAAAGAGATAATCAATGGCTACACTCTCATTTTGTACTCTACCAGTGCATTTGAAGCAACAGCTGTGTCTTTTGTAGATAATGTATAAGTACGTCCCGTTGCAGTTACAGGTTCCACTACCTGAAGCACATCCTGATGATCCATGACAAGTCTATCTGGTCTGAAGGGAAAAGTGAAGGATGGAGATGGCCCATGAGGATGCAGGAAGTTCAGTTTCACCTCTCCAGTGCTCGGCATACATTCCTCAGCACATGCTAGCCACCAGTTGCCATCATATACAGCTACAACATACCCTTTGATGCTTGAAAATGTAATACATTCCTTTACTGAGCTCACTCTTTCAACTCTGGCCTTCTCTGAATGCTCAAAATGGCCTAACTTCCCCACTGTGTCCATTGACAATTGGGCAGAAGCTGTGTAGTTTTTTGACTACCTGGAATAGTTCTCTTGCAGATTCAAACCTTTTCAACAGGTTCTCAGCTTCATGATGGTACATCTCTGTTGTGGCAAACTGGCAATGGATGTTCTTGACATTATCCTTGACAAATTCAAACAGTTGGTATGGCGTTACAATTTAATTGTCAATAGGACGTTGCAGACTTGCTCGTGCAGCAAGCCATTTAACTGTCCCTCCAACGCCATCACATGGACCTTTGCCATGTGATGTGGCAAAAAAAGTGCCACTCTGCAGGTATGTGAAAATCTGCCTCGTGGTGGCACAAATTTGTTGTGTTTTTAAGGTTCTTATATTGTGCAGCACAGCCATCAGAAAAAAATATAGGATCTTCTTTGGATGTTCTGTCATTGATGAAGTGTCATTGAGGAACTGAATTAGGAGCTTCTGAAACAGATGTACAGCAATTGTATCGTGAAAATTTGCAGTCTGAAATAACAACAAAACAGATTTTTTTTCCAGTTTCAACTGATCTTGGTAGTAGCATACAAATGGATGGATTGTGGCCTGCACTGGTTGTTCCAGTGAGATGATTGAATAGCATCTTGAATTACAAAACTATAGTTTTAAAAACGTTCCTGGTTCAAGGGAGTCAGTCAAGGATAATGTCAAGAACATCCATTGCCAGTTTGCCACAACAGAGATGTACCATCATGAAGCTGAGAACCTGTTGAAAAGGTTTGAATCTGCAAGAACTATTCCAGGTACTCAAAAACTACACAGCTTCTGCCCATTGTCAATGGACACAGTGGAAGTTAGTTATTTTGAGCATTCAGAGAAGGCAGAGTTGAAAGAGTGAGCTCAGTAAAGGAATGTGTTACATTTTCAAGCATCAAAGGGTATGTTGTAGCTGTATATGATGGCAACTGGTGGCTAGCATGTGCTGAGGAATGTATGCCGAGCACTGGAGAGGTGAAACTGAACTTCCTGCATCCTCATGGGCCATCTCCATCCTTCACTTTTCCCTTCAGACCAGATAGACTTGTCATGGATCATCAGGATGTGCTTCTGGTAGTGGAACCTGTAACTGCAACGGGACGTACTTATACATTATCTACAAAAGACACAGCTGTTGCTTCAAATGCACTGGTAGAGTACAAAATGAGAGTGTAGCCATTGATTATCTCTTTAAAGTACGGTAAAGGGAAGATGGCACAGGTACACAGAGAAGGAATGTTCAAACATTCACATATCATCATTTGGTGTGTATAAATGGACATCTGCCTTAGTTTCTGAAACCTGGGACCATGGACACTGACCATTTTTGTTTTGTTTTTGTTTTGTCATGTGATGCTACTATGGTATTACCATATTATTAGTAAGTGGTCTGTATGACGCCATATTTGTGAGTCAAATTCTCTCTGAAATGAATAACAAACCGAACACCAGCATTTTAGGTGCTGTACATGACATTGCCGGCTACGTTTGGACAAGGAACTGGCCATTTTAAAATATACGTTTTTTAGATATTCAATTTTTAATTTTTCAATTTATCATAATTCATATTCTGAGAGTAGTTGTAATTGTGTAATATGTAGAGCCAGAAAAGAGCTTTCAAACAACACCACAGGCATCTTTTTGTGACTAACACTGACTGATATATTCAAGGCTGAATGTATAGTGTCCTACCCTCACATGTGAACCTTTCCTAGTCTGTTTCTCCCTTAATATTAGTGTCAGATTCAAACCAATGCAGTGCTGTGGTGCTACCTTGCTACTGAAAAGGCACACCAAGTATGATTGAAATCCGGGTCGGTCGGGTCCCAAAGTGTCTGATTTCACGTGAAATGACCCAAATACAAGGTCTTTTATTGTCATTATACAAAGAATAATGAGATTTTAAGCCTCCCTACGAGGCGCACGGAGTCCTTGATAAGTGGACACATTCCTGAAAGTGTCTGTTCAGTGTTGTGGCAACCTTCTGTTGGTTCTGACTGCTATGGATCTGTAGTACCTGCCAGAGGGAGGGCAATAGTGTGAGGAGATGAAAGCCAGGGTGCAAGGGGTATTTAATGATACTCCTGTCCTGACTCTACTTTGGCACTGTGAGTTATAAGTGGTGGTTATGGGAGGCAGGGGGGCAGCCTATGGGTGCATTCCAATATGCGACCTTGCGTCCTCCACTTGTGCTTGTGGCCTCACGTTTTGCTGATGCCCCGCCTCCGTGGAGGAAACAATTAAGTTTGTCAGCCTAGCCGCTGTCAGCCTAGCCACAACAATTTTTGGGGGACTATTCTTCAATCACCATCCAGTTTACAAATGAGAAAATTACTTTACAGTTCAGCTTTTGCGAGATATTGAAATATAATGCTGTAGTCAGTGATGTCATCATGACGTATTACTTCCTGCTACGAGGCCACAAGCACAAGTGGAGGACGCAAGGTCGCATATTGGAACGCACTCTCTGATTTCTTGCGCTGTTTTGGTCACCCTCTGCAGTCTCTTCCTGTCAGCCTCAGTGCAACTTGAGTGCCACACTGACACTGCATACTGTAGGTCAGCAGGCTCTCTATGGTAGAACGGTAAAAGGTCACCAGCAAGCTTGAGTCTACTCCCTACCTACACTTTCCTCTGTCTAATCTCGCTCAGGGACTGTGACTAAAACCCTGTAATAACTGTAAATCGCTTATAATCAAAGCGGAAGTTGAGGTTTATGTCGTGTAGAAGAAAAATCTGTGTCTTATCAGAGCTTGTCGGCGAACCTGCGTCTGACCCACTGGTGCGTGTGTGTGTGTGTGTGTGTGTGTGTGTGTGTGTGTGTGTGTGTGTGTGTGTGTGTGTGTGTGTGTGTGTGTGTGTGTGTGTGTGTGTGTGTGTGTGCTTTTGCGTGTGTACTAAGCCTATAACATTCAAACTTTTCCAAATGTTCTTGTAAATCTTTAGTTTTTGATCCTATGTGTCAGGTGTTGTCCAGCATTTTAAAGGTGTAGTATGTGTAACTGTTTGGATTGATGTCATGATTGTTATGCTGTTTATTCCCCTGTGTCCTTGAGCATGCTGTTGTTGCTTGGTGTGTGCGTGTGTGTGCGTGCACGTGTGTGTGCGTGCACGTGTGTGTGTGTGTGTGTGTGTGTGTGTGTGTGTGTGTGTGTGTGTGTGTGTGTGAATACATGCATGTGTGTTTATGCATGTGTGTGCCCCCTACTCATCACTGCACGGCTACCCAGTGGCGTATCGACAGCGCGGCCACCTCCACCTATGAGATCGGCAACCCTCCAGACCACCGCGGCCAAGCCTGCATGAAGCGACACGGGGTGAACATGCGTCACGTCGCCCGACAGGTACGGCCCCGCCCCCAGTCCTCACTCACCTGAACCAGGTGTATCTTTTTCTTGTGTGTGTGTGTTCCCACAGTGGCTCATTGACAGCAGCGCGACCTCAGACTTTAACACGGGCAGCCGACCTGACTCTCGTGGCCTGGCCTGCCTGCAAAAGCATGGCATTGAGACGGGCCACCGGGCACAGCAGGTACATGAATATATATACACACCAGTGTACTGCATACTTCCGGACGTCCCCTCACAGTCCCTTACCCTACACACACACACATGATCATGCATATACAGTACACTACATTCATTACGCACACGCAGTCAGTAGAATCTGAACTCGAACTGTGTTTTTAATTTTATTTAGGAGGCTTAACAATTGGAGCCTTAACATTGTTTGGTAGCAAAAGTATGAACAGTGAGCCTGTTTAAATTACCGCAGTAATCGGGTTATTGGAATTTACCGGTTATTGGAGTAAACTGTTTATTGCCGCTTACATGCAGTCTGTCAGTTTCATGTGTTCCACACAAGTTTGTGACATGAAACTGAAATTCAAGGCTTGCAAATGTGATAAACTGTTTATTCCGTTTACATTGCATTTTAATAAACCGGTTTCTCCAAAAGCCTGATTATAAACGGTTTATTGATGTGCATATAAATGGGCTCAATGAGATTGTAAATGCACAGTAAGTTGATTATTAACATCCTGGTAGTTTGATGAGAATCTAATCCATGTACAGATGATGAAAACATTGAATCCACAGGAAAAATGACCATAGTGATAATCATTATGTATTTGCAATTACTCCGCCCATCCCAATTTGCACAGTAACCCCAGCTTAAAAAAAAAAATCTAGTAAGAAAAAAGCACACAAACATAGCCAGAAGTCCTTTAAAGCGACACTGTGTGAGATTTTTAGTTGTTTATTTCCAGAATTCATGCTGCCCATTCACTAATGTTACCTTTTTCATGAATACTTACCACCACCATAACATTTTAAGTATTCATTATGACTGGAAAAATTGCACTTTTCATACATGAAAAGGGGGATCTTCTCCATGGTCCGCCATTTTGAATTTCCAAAAATAGCCATTTTTAGCTGCAAAAATGACTGTACTCGGACCATACTGGAAAATATTTGTTTATTAACCCATTGACGCCTAAGGCACCTGCAAAAAAGGATGCTGAATGCCTGAGCCCTTTTTAAAGATGGCCTCTCAACGTCATTTAATTAATATTGCCGTGTTCCCAATTGTTATTGAATGTGTTACGCGTTGGTCCTGTTTTAAAAAACGTTCTGGTTGCTTTGTTTCAAGACGTTTTTGCAAACTGGCAAGGTGGCTTGTGGAGAAACGAGAGGGTGTTCCGTGTTTCTCGTGGAAATGCGTCTCTGATTGGCTCACTCCTCCTGCTCTCAAAGAAACGCGTCTCTGATTGGCTCAGTCCTCCAGTCCTTGGAGTGAATGTAATGGGAAACAGAGTCGCCACTTCTCCGGGTGGTACTGCACTATAGGGGCGCCAACGGAGGCGTGCAGGCTCCATTCAGGGCTGTGCTCTTTCGACAGCGACCCCTAGGCGAGCTGCAGGCACAGAGCAACCGGAGTGGGCAGGCTTTATGTATGAGGCTTTGTGCTGTGTGTGTACCTGAGAGTAGCAACCAGCTGATAGCTAAGCTAAGCTATGTTTCGGGCCACCAGACGTTGCTTGCTTTGAAAACAAGCAGAAAAAAAATACTCGACATGTTTTTAGATAAATGGGTCGATATAAACCTTTGTGGGCAACGCCTTCTTTCGACGTGACGAAACACAGAAAGGCTTTCGTGATTCGCTCGTTTCTCTGCATTATTGATGTAAATTGGGAAACACCGGGAAACACAGCCAGGAGAGTTGACGCACCGCTATGAGAGCCTTGCAAGTGAGTTTAACTTGGGGTGACCGTCCGATCTTCGAAAGGAGTGAGTAAAACTGAGTTTTATCGGAAGTTGGCCTTTAAGTAAAGCTACCCTCAGCCTACAAAAACCTAAATATCTCAGCTTCTGAAGCACATAAAAATATGCACTAAATTGCATTTAAACACTGAGACCCTCATCTTTCATTAGAATGTGTTCATTCATCTCAAACAAATAGAGATTTTTAATAAAGTTGTCTCATGAATCTGAATGTTGCGTAATGCCGCTCCAGGCGCCAGGGCCAGTGTTGCACAACGCAACATCAGGCATCAATGGGTTAATTAGTAAACTTTCATGTGAAGATCAAATTTGGCAATAGGCAGCCCAGTTTCAATGAGCAGCATAGTTGCAGTACCTTTTTGACCATTTCCTGCACAGTGTGCCTTTTAAAATAGCACTTTTTCATAAACCCAATGAAAACACTGTTTTCTGACATCTTTAAAATATTAAGTGAACTAAAATGGATGGTGCGATGATTGGTGTCCTTGGCTATGCTGTCTGTCTCTGCAACTATAACTGATATGTCCATAGAGATGTTCTTGCGTGACAGTTCAAACACGTCAGATTAGATGGCCTCCACAGAGACTTACGGGTGCTGGGAATTGAGATTGATGGCTAACCCCTTTCTGATATCATAAGCATACAAGAAAATGGAAATACAAACCCACATGTTGCCAGCAGTTTGGAAAGAAAAATCATTTCACACACTATCAGTTTGCAAGGTTCTGACCTCTTTACCTTCATCCAAAAACAATCTTCTTCTAACAAAACCTAGTTTCCCATCCAGCACTGCATTGAAGCTACACCAAACTCCCTCACTGAGCTCAACAACCAAACATGAAAAAATCATCTATTAATTTTACAGAAACTCTTTTCCCCCCTTTCAATACACACTCAGTAGGTGACTCCCTGTTCTTGTGTTTGGCGCACTGAGTAAAGAACATCTGAAGTGCATCATGACTTGACTTCCTGTCACATCTACTTTTCTGAGTCATTTGTTGGAGTAATCAAAGCACGATGGGGGATTTTTATTGTTCCTCTACATGCAAGAAACCAATTTTAAAAGTCCCATGAGCTGTTTTACAATCCAACACCTCAGGACCTTCATTTACCCTTTGGCATCGAGCACTAGTTGGCCATCACCAAACGTGTTCTTTCTTTTGCAGTAGCTCCAACACCATTACTTTACCGTTAGCCACTTTTATTTTCGAACATCGGCCTGCCCTGCTTAAATAGTGTTGTTACGGCACTTTGCCGTGTTTATCCTTGTAAGTTAATGCTTAGAGGGCTTCCATGTAATCCCATTCATTCAGGAAATTGCGAGCGTGGCTGCTTTCCAAACAAGCAGACGGCAGAACAAGTGAGCGCAGGGACTGGGGCTCCACGTTCGACTCCGCGGGGCCGTCATTAGAGCTTCCTGGCCACAGCTGCAAAGCAGCGAGCAAGACTGATGAGAATTCTTTCCGTCTCTCTTGTGAAACCAAACGGCTCCGATTGTTTAAAGGCAAAACAAACTGTTTTTGGGGAGAATACACCAGGGTACAGAGCTAATATTTCATTTATATTTTGCGCGTGACATATTGGGCTTTATTTCTCCGACCCCAGCGATGGATGTTGAGCATGCATTTGCTATAAGCAGCCCTAGTGTGCATGCCTGTGGAAGGCTGTGCTCCCCAAGTAGTCCTCTCTCTTCATATCTGTCATCAGTATCACTACAAGGTTCTGCTGAGGTCCATTTAGTTGTAATTCTGGAGATCCTGAAAACTGTCATTTTGAAGCAGAACAGCACACAGCATTGGGTCTCTCTCTCACACACACCTTGTTGCCCTCACACCTTGCACACACATGCAGACATGAACATACACACACACACACACACACACACACACACACACACACACACACACACACACACACACACACACACACACACACACAGGTACATGCTTCTGCTGATATGGTACACTACTTGTCCCTTGCCAGTGTCCTTCCTACCTACCCTGTCTGTCATTTGTAGCTGAATCCTTACTGTCTCTTTCTGTTCTTTCCCTTCTTCTTCTTCTTCTCGATGTCTCCCTTTTTCTTTCTCTTTCTATCTGTCCATCTCTGTATGTGTTGTGCTGCTAGGTCTGTCATTTCTAGGGGTGGGAATAATAATCGAAATGTATCGCGATATATTGAGATATAATCGAAGTATCGAAAATAATAAAATCGCTGGCCCCTGCCTAATGCCCTAGCTCCATAAGATAATAGAAGTGGAAAAATTATTGGGAAAAAAGTCGAATCAAATTGTAATGTATCGTACAGTGGGGCATTCTTCAGAATCGAAAATAATCACGTCGCATCAAATAATAAGATATCGATATTGAATCGTATTGTCATGGAGGCTTTGATTTACACCCCTAGTAATGTACTGTTCTCTGCCAGCCATGACTCTGCTGCTGATGAGCTCTATGTCTCATGTCCCTGATGGCTGCTATGGCGGCCTACTCGCCTCGCCTTGCCTCGCCTCCCCTCGCCAAGCCACAAGACTCCGTGCTGTTTTGCATGAGTAAAAGCACTTTTGACACCGGAAGATAAAAATAAGTATAGAAAAAAAACTGACTTGGACAAATAAATCCACTGGAAATTCTGAACTCTCCACCGCTGATGACAGGGGATGGTGGGTGGGGGGGAGGGGTGTTATCGGATAGGCTTCCAAGCCAAAGCCGCCCACCATAGTCTGTCAGTGGAGGTCAAAGTCTTGTGCAGTGTTTGTGTGCATTGCGTTCATTTATGTGGTGGTTTATAGCAATGCTGTGCACACGTATACATGTTCATGTAACTGAGTTTGTGTTTGTTTGTCATACACATTCATAAATTGTTACTTTATGTGTGCACTGTGCATGTTTTTGCAGTTTAGAATATGGGGTTGTATGTGCCGTGAATCTTGTACACATCTTGCGGCACCTTCAGCCAATAATACTTTGTGCAACTGGGTCAAAGACGTCCAAAATGGCATTGTCATTCAGTGTAACGGATACCTTCTGCTGACTGCAACTGTAAAAAACATGACTCTTTTTATTTTATTTTTTCCCAGTGAATTCATGAAAGCCTCGGCTGTCATCCATTCACTTGAAACTATTTAAAAATCATGTTTTTTTACCGTTACAGTCAGCAGAAGGTATCCGTTACACTGAATGACAATGCCATTACGGACGTCTTTGACCCAACTGTTTGCGTATGGGGGCGGAGCTTTTTTAAGAAGGTGTTAGCCCTCATCTCATTTTCCCAGCTGCACGTTTGTGGGCGTGCAGGCGTGCGTATGTT
>NC_085874.1:20331191-20368691 GCF_034702125.1 Engraulis encrasicolus | reverse complement strand
TGGATGAGAGCAACCTCAGGTATGTATCGCTTGACAGTGTACTGTGTCGTAATAATATACATAACCACACAGTCGATTCACTGCGGACACGTGTAGGCGTATTAAGTTGGCATTCATTTCAACGCTCCTTTTTGTTCAGGCATTTTATCTTCATTAAATTAATAGTATGCACATCCCACCTCTCTGAGGCCAGATGCAGGACAAAGGCGCTTCTAATAGTGGAAAAGAGTAGATGTCCGCACACTGTGGCTCCGCTTTAAAAATATAATCAGGTCATCACTGTGTCTGACATGCCTGATGAAGACCCTGTTGGGTCGAAACGTTGTATGACCTGAATGCCTGATTTTATGTAGAGATGTACAGGATCCAAGATCCGGTTCCGGATCCGGCAGGATAATAGGGTTTTTCACAGGATCCGGATCCGGTTCCAGGATCCAGGATCCGGTAGCCGAGGCTTTTCAGTCAAAATAGTTTGAGCCAACGTGATAAAAAGGGCCCACATGTGTGAGTAGGCTATGTGTTTCAACCCTTTCGTAGGATCCGGTATCCGGTTCCGGATCCGGCAGGATCTTAAGCAGTGGATCCGGTTTCCGGCAGGATCCTAAAAATCAGGATCCGGTGCATCTCTAATTTTATGTCATGAGATCGAAATACGTAGCCCCTTATTAGCGCACACTGTTCCGTCCACCACTGTTAACATTTACTACAATAGTACTACACGACTGTGACCGTGCACAGGGCCTTTAGTCATACAATTAGACTTTATTGTTAGTTTTCACTGAAATTCATTTTGCGTCCCTTAGCAACTCTCGTTTAAGACAGGACATGCACATAACATCACATCACAAGACTATTGCACAACCGACAAAAAAAACAGAAGACTCAGGCCTTTATGCATGCATACATACATTACATACAACCCACATACCATAGACGTTCTATTTTAGAACTTAGAAAATCTTCGGTAATACGTTATGACTTGGTCATTGACATTCTCGTAACAGCTAATTTTATAACAGTCACACAGCGGGTTAAGCTGCACATCG
This sequence comes from Engraulis encrasicolus, assembly GCF_034702125.1. Classification (NCBI taxonomy): domain Eukaryota; kingdom Metazoa; phylum Chordata; class Actinopteri; order Clupeiformes; family Engraulidae; genus Engraulis; species Engraulis encrasicolus. Next base: position 20,367,645 of record NC_085874.1, on the reverse strand, counting down.
ACCCTCACCCCAAACCCTGTTGTGGTGGTGTAGTAAGTACACCATTGTTCATACTCTATGACGCTTTCTTACAATGTACCAAATTTACAGTGCAAACTCAACGGCAGCTGAATTTGGTTGATTCTGTTCGCCACGCTGCTGTGGGTCCTCTCCTGCTGCTCTGTGTGGTACTACTACTGGCCAACATCAGTATGCTTGTTGAAAATTACCCACACGTTCCTGCATGCAGAACTACCCCTTACACAGTAATATTTTAATCCCAGTTTGGGTTGTGCATAGGAGCCGCGAGTCAGGGTTAAAATGGGGCCAAGTGGGCAGCGTCTGATCAGGAGACCCTGGCTGACGGTGAGGAGGAGGAGGGGGGAATTTTGGCAGTGGGCGAGTGGGTGGGGGACGCTAGCGGAGGGCGAAAGGGGGGGTGGCAGATCATGTCAGCAACAGCATCACATGCCCCCCTCAGATCAGTAGAGATAAGCCGCTTACTGAGTTCCTGGGATGCCTCACACTAGGAACATGGCTATGAGGGTGGGGGGTGGGGGTGGGAAAGCTGGAGGGTGTGTGGGGGGGGGTGGTAGCGTTTGTTGATCAGTGCAGTGTTTGACCCCCTCACTTGTGAGACTGTTGAGCCCAGCGGTGAGAACAGCAGCCCAGCCACAGGCTGAGTCCTGAACCTTGGAACATGCAACCCGGCTGCTTTGGGGGGTGGGGGTGGGGGGTGTATTGGGGTCTTGTGTTGACGGGAGGAGGTGCTGGAGACATGCAGAGCTTTGGCCCAATATGAACCCTTTTATATAGGTAGTGTACTGTACAAAGCCCTTATAAGGACCGGCATGGGAAATGAGCCTTTGGCCATGCATGCTGTGAAGCTTTCTGTTAGTACTTATGCACAGCATACTACATGATCGGGGTTCTAAATTAACACCAGCCAACTGGCCAAATGCTGGTGTGATTTCAGTTTGGCCGGTAGAAAAGGCCAACTTACTAGCCACGTTGTTGACCCATTAGTGAGTGCGTGTTTGGCTAGTAAGATAAGCATCTACTAACCAGTTCGACTGACACACACATACGCAGCAATGTTTTCACAGTGCCCCATGTCTATTATGTGAAAGGACTTAATGGAGGGTCAAATCTGTACAGAAGGCTGCTCTTCATTGGATAGATCTTTCTAATCACATTACATTGTTGCAGGACATATGTTTTCTTAGGAAATGCACGTTTAGATGCTCAAGCCATTTTCCAGGGACACTTACATGCTGTCCTACTTATACAGGTGGGTTGGGGTGGTATTCTACACGATGGGTATGTGGGGCAGAAGTCACACAGCAACCAACGGGTCACTGGCTTTGTTTCCTCTACCTCCTCCTTCCGATGCTGCTCCCCTGAGTAGCATTCAGGGCCTGGTGCCTATAGGCTGCTAACCTTTAAGAGTGTACCGTCACACCGGTGTGAGGGGAATGTTCGGACAGTGAAAGTTCTATTGAATTCTGGGCGCCATTCAATACAATTTGGAATTTTAGAATCTTACATTGTTATGGAACACATTCTTTTTATAGAATGTTCAAAAACCCACACCCTTAAAGGCTAAGAAGCTGGTTCAGGAGTAAACCAGGCTAAGTGAAGAGGTAAATCATCTAATAGAAGAGCCTGGAGTCCTCATTCCATGATGACTTACCTCTGAAGTTAACCTGATTTACTCCTGAACCAGCTTCTTAGTGTACCCCTCAGATGGCTTGGGAGTTGGGAATTGTTTGGGAATCGTAATGTTGCGAGTTTGGATCCTGTAGTGTTAGGAATAATACAGGCTTTGAGCACCTTTATCCATGACTGAAGTTGCCTTTAGTAAGGCACGTAACTCCAGATGTCTCCTGGGTCTCACAGCAGCTGCTTGCACCCACAATACAATTCAAATTCCGGACATCCGGCAGTGATTTTGAGGCATTTTCCATCATGGCGTCGCACCCACTGCCCATGCACCGTGTCCTCGGGCTACGCCCCTGTGTTACACCTTGGCCAAAGCATTTTCCAGCCAATAATCGTTCTTCTCCCAATCTACTTTCTGTTTCTAGTTTGGTTGATCTTTTTGTTCTTGGCCCAAACATATCCCAAAAGGCTTTCCGTGCGTGTTTGACGTACAGAGACAGCAATTTGGCAGCAGCGTAGGGTTACACGCATGCCTAAAGGCACTAACACCATGAAGGAGGGTGCTAGAGTAGAGACCACTTCTAATTCCCCAATGATTTTCTTATAGCCCGTACATGTATGGGAATCGACCCTGCAATCCTCTGCCTGATCCTAACACAAACTCCCCAAAACGCTTTGTAAAACCTGTCTGGCAGCAGCCTATAGATTCAGCTGCCAGCCCTCATGCATGCTATACATGAGAGGACCTGGGAGGCATTTCATGAAATGTAGTGTGGCGAAATATTGAGCCTGTCCGTTTTTTTTTCTTTCTAAATCTGCATGACCTTAAATGTGCACTGTGTAGGTTGGTGGCCAGAGTAGGTATTGAAACTTTGCTCTACTGTCAAATCTTTTCATGAGTATTTACTTAACAGTAAACTGATATTTACTAGTACGACCAAAGTACAGTAAGTTTTGCGGGTAAAAATGTCCAATTCTGGAAATTCAAAATGGCGGACATGGAGAAGATCCACCTTTTCATGTATGAAAAGTGCAATTTTCTCAGTCATCGTGAATGCTTAGAATTTGTTTATGGTGGTAAGTATTTGTTGTGAAAAGGCAGAAAGAATCTTGGAGAGAAACTGCTTAAAATATTACACAGTGCACCTTTAAACTCGGTACAGTTTGCCTTTTCACACTTCTTTCTAATTGTTTTACTCACAGATAAGAAAGTGAGCTTCTAATAATTTTGTATGAGCTTCAAATATTTGTTTTGTGTGTTTCTGTGCTTCCTCCATCTGCAGTGACCTGAACAGGAAGGCAGGCAAGGTGAAGAACACTAAGGCCAAGGTTGAGCTCCTTGGCTCCTACGACCCGGAGAAACAGCTCATCATTAAAGATCCCTACTACGTGAGTTTTACACATACACACACACACACACACACACTCACACACACACACACACACTCACACACACACACACACATACTATGTGTATGCGTGTACACACACACACACAAGCTACGTTCAAGTCACATTCAGCCATGCTTTTGACATAAAAGACCGAATTTAGGAATTTAGTATCAGAAAAATATGTAGAGGATATCAGCTGTTATCTACAATATCTTCAGGGGGGAAAAATAGTACTGTTAATTAACGTTGGTGATAAATGTTTTTGACTTGGATAAGCAAAGATATTTTATGTGAAACGAGAAGAGATATTATTGCAATAGACATGTCTCTTTCCCACCAGATATTTTGTTGTTTTGTCAAACCACAAACTGTTTAGAGTCAGTTACCTTGTAGGTATTCTTATCTCATTCTGTTCTGTCCGATTTCCAGCAACATTATTTGGTTCGAAGCGGTTTTCCCCACACCCTTCCTTGTTAATATTACACACCAACGCGTCTACACCACACAGTCCTCCCGTCAGCCCCCCACACACCCACAGCCTTTCTTCTCTGGTGTTAGAGTGTCAACCAGATGCAAAACTCTCAGACACAATGCAGTCTTTTTTGAAAATTACGAAAATTCTGCTAAATGGTTTTAGATGTTTGCCAAGTGGAAAGGCTGAATAGCTAGTCAGTTAGGAAAGCCACTATCCAAAATGACTTGTAAGCAAAAAATGTGTGTTAAGCACTGCATCATGTAAGGGGAATGACAAATGAGAGTGACGTGAAGTGAATGCCCACCTGGGAAACTCCCATTGTCATTGTGACACAGCACTTAAAAGCATACAATGCTCACTGCACGCAACAAAATTGCATTTATGCCTAATCCGTGCAAGGGAGCACTGGTTAATTACTCCCCCTACCAACCTGGCGGTTCAGGAGTCGAACCGGCAATCTTTGGAATAGAAGTCTGACGTCCTAACCACCACCAATGTTAAATGCTCAGTTATTATTTTTTAATTCATCACTTAACTGTTATTGGTCCATCACTGTTACTTGTCCTGTCTTGCAGTTTGATGTCAGTCTGTAAATGTCAGTCCTGTGTATGTCTATGTTCTTTCATGGTATAGAGAGGGAAACGTAATTTCAATTTCCTTGTATGACCTGTGCATACGAAGAAACTTGACTTGACTATACTTTGCGCCAGATAAGACTCATGTAACTTAGTCCTTATATACAGTGCCCTCCATAATTATTGGCACCCCTGGTTGAGATGTGTTAAAAGCCTTAAAATAAATTCAGTGTTTATTGCAGAAGAATACCGTCACACTGAAAATTTTAGGAAAATGTAGCCTTCAACTCAAATGAATTGTAGGAAAATAAAAAAAATCCCTGACTAAAAAATAATTATTTTTCATTAAATCACCTGTTCCACAATTATTGGCACCCTTAACAATTCCCAGGAAATAAATATAATTGAAGCATTTCTGTCATTTCTACAGTAGTTTACGAAGTTTACCAGAGTATGTAGGAACATTTAATTAGTAATTCATCACTTCCTGTTTCCCTGGGGTATAAATATGACGTGACACCGAGGCCATTTCTCTTATCCACTCTTAAACATGGGAAAGACAAAGGAACACAGCATACAAGTGAGGCAGATGTGCGTCGACCTTCACAGGTCAGGCAGAGGCTACAAGAAGATTGCCACTCAACTGCAGCTGCCCATATCTACTGTGAGAGGAATAATTAAGAAGTTCAAAACAACTGGAACAGTGGTAAACAAGCCTGGACGAGGACCCAAGTTTATTTTGCCACCACGCACAGTGAGGAGGATGGTAAGAGAAATCAAAATATCTCCAAAGCTCACTGTTACAGAATTACAACAAATGGTTGCATCCTGGGGTCACAAAGTCTCCAAATCAACCATCAGGCGCTGTCTACACGCCAACAAGCTGTTTGGGAGGCATGCACAAAGAAAACCTTTCCTCACCCACAATCATAAACGCAAACGTCTGGAGTTCGCCCAGCGGTATTGGGGCTTCAACTGGGACCGTGTGCCTTGGTCAGATGAGACCAAGATTGAGCTTTTTGGCAACAAACACTCTAAGTGGGTCTGGCGTGCCACGACAGATGCGCATGCTGAAAAGCACCTCATACCCACTGTGAAGTATGGGGGTGGGTCAGTGATGCTGTGGGGCTGTTTCGCTTCCAAAGGCCCTGGGAAGCTTGTTAGGGTGCATGGCATCATGAATGCTTTGAAATACCAGGACATTTTAAATCAAAATCTGTTGCCCTCTGCCAAAAAGCTGAAGATGGGTCGTCACTGGGTCTTTCAGCAAGACAATGACCCTAAACATATGGCCAAATCTACACAGAAATGGTTAACCAGACACAAAATCAAGCTCCTCCCATGGCCATCTCAGTCCCCAGACCTCAACCCCATTGAGAACCTGTGGGGTGAGCTGAAGAGGAGAGTACAGAGGAGAGGACCCAGGTCTCTGGATGATTTAGAGAGATTCTGCAAAGAGGAATGGCTGAAGATCCCTCTTTCTGTCTTTTCCCATCTTGTGAAACATTATAGGAGAAGATTAGGTGCTGTTTTGTTGGCAAAAGGGGGTTGTACAAAATATTAACAACAGGGGTGCTAATAATTGTGACACATTATTTGATGTCAAATAATTATTTCTTTATGTGGGTTTTTTTCCCCACTGAATAAATGCACTTGTATTGAAGGTTGGATTTTTCTCTTTTTTTCCATTAAGGTCCCATATTATTTAGAGAAAAATAATAATAATTGGAAGCTAAAAAACACATCTCAACCAGGGGTGCCAATAATAATGGAGGGCACTGTATTCTGTAAATTCCATATGCTGCAGCTGTTTTGTATGGAAAAGCTTCTAACCTTAGTCCATCAAAGCGCCAAGAGATCCAGCCAAAGCCTACAGCTCAACACTTCCTTCCGCCAGCCAAACTGGCTCATAGCTGCCGGGCTAGTAGGGGACTCGGAGAGGTACTTACTCCTGTGATCTCCTGCCAACCGGACATAATCAGGGGGGTCAGTTGGCATTTATTTTCTCTGATTTTCCTACATCAAGGAAGATTAGAGAAGAAGTCTTGCACTGGCGACTAAAAGCTAATTGTTGTAACAGTGTTTGTGTGGAGAAATCGGATTTTGATCTGATAGCTGTTTTTTTCCGATGGCGTTCGATAGGTGTGGCTAAACAGGCACTTGTGTCCCTCTGAACTCTACTTGACCGACCGTCTCTTTTCAGAGCAAAAAGGGGAATAAATGTCAGCTCCTTCCATCTTTATTTAATAAAAAGCAAAGAAATAAAACGACCACATAATTAACCACCAAAAATGGTGGAAAAACAGCAGATTTGATTGTCGTGGCTTACTGAGTCAGAGTGGATCTATTCAGATTGTATACATTCTATGTGCGTACATTTTTTTTAAACCTTGCATACCACTGTTTTTCTGTGTGCTGGTCAGGGTTGCCAGAGTCGGCAGTATCCCACCCATTTGGGCTGTTTAGGATGATAATCCGGGGGTTAAAAAAAACAAAAAAAACATTGCATGGATTTCTCTGTAGATGTATAGCCATAGAAATCAATAGACGTTGGTTAGAATTTGCTGGGATGAATTGCCTCCAGAGGATTTTTTTTAGTATCTACTTAGGCTGGAAATCCTCACATCTAGCAACCTTGGTGCTGAGGCAGCTGAGGCTGTGTCGACACGCTTATCTGTAGACCAGTGATTCTCAAAGTGTGGTCCGAGGACCATTAGTGGTCCGAGACAGAGCTCAGGTGGTCCGCGAGGGGATTTCTACTTTTCCAAGACAAGCTAGCAGTAGGCTATATTTGTAACATTATTACAAAGCTTAACAAAGCAGAAGTCTCATTTTCACCACAATAAGACAGGCTTGTAAATGTGAAAAAAGTAAGTGATATGCATCAAAATTAGCACCCATCAACAGTCAATTCAGTTGACAGGTGGTCCCTGAACATTTTTGGGGGGATGAAATGGTCCTCGTTTGAGAAACACTGCTGTAGACCCTCTAAGGACAGTTACATGAGGAGCTCCTAAGTTCAACTTCTGCATCTGAAGTGATGCATTTCACGAAAGCATGGACGTCCCGTCTGAACTATCGCTAAATGATAGATAGCAGAACAGAAAGAAAGAAAAATGCTTGCCATTTACCACACAGCCATTGATTTCAGGAATTGAACCACAAATATGTATGTTTCAGTGGGGGTGGGGGTGCAGGCGTGGAGGTGTGTGTGTGTGCGTGCATGCATGTAGGAGAAAACCTTTTGGTTTGTTTTTCGTCTCCTATTGATTTGTGAGGTGGAGAGGAATGTCGCTGCGTAAGCACGTGGCGGCATGTTTGGGTTTTTTTCACGAGCCACGATAAGAATGCGGGGATGAAGATGGTAAATCATCAGATCTGCGCCGGGACCCTCTCCAAAAACACGGGTCAAGCGGCAGGCCTTGATATTTCTCCCCAACTAGTCTCTGATTAATGACCCATAATGTGACAAACAACCTGTCCCCAGAACCCACAGCCCTGTATGAAATACGGACCCTCGCTGATGAACATTCGACATCCTGCTGGGCAGGAATGTAACTTACCTTGTGGTTGCAACTGGGTTGCTAACGAGAGTGTTGTACATGCATGCGTTCATGTAATGAAATAGACGCAGCTGCAACCGAACGTCGTTAAAAGACACCGCATAGGTTTTGTGCGTGCTATTGAATTTCTGTTTTTATGACTACCAGAATAGATTTATAGCGATGTTCACTAGGTCGTAAATCTGTAGATATATTGACAGTATATTTGCTTGACGAGAGAAGCTCTCTCATTTGGGTTCATCAACATGAACTTTGATTTGATGCTTTTTGATTAATTGTCATCAAGGCGATCGCTCTGACTGAATGGTCTATATTTGAAAAAATAAGCAGGTTTTGCATCATTTGCACCTAAAAAAGAAAAACTGTGGACACCCAAAAACTCGCATACAGACATCCTTATGCAGATATTGGGCATAAAACTATGTTGCAATACTGATATTTTAAAAAATATATGGGGGGGGGATTTTGACCTTTATTAGGATTCTATAGTGAAGAGTGGGGGAGAGAGAGAGAGAAAGAGGAGGATCGGGAAATGACCTCGGGTAGGATTCGAACCCGGGTGGTCCCCAGCACATCAGTGCAGTGCCCTACCGTTTGCTGGGCCACATTACTGCGTTTTCCTAGTGACGAGTGGTACGTATTTGGGGGGCATTTGGCCCCTCCCCCACCATCCCCTTATGTGCTCTCTGCCCCCTCCGTCATGTGTTCTCAGCTACCCTCCAGGAGCACAGTGTCCCGTCCTTTTGACTCTCTCACACACACACACACACACACACACACACCTTATGATTACAAGGAGACTATCAAAGCGGGACCTCCTCCCTCTGTAGCACGCACACACACACACACACACACACACATACAGTGCCCTCCATAATTATTGGCACCCCTGGTTGAGATGTGTTAAAAGCCTTAAAATAAATTCAGTGTTTATTGCAGAAGAATACTGTCACACTGAAAATTGTAAGAAAATGTAGCCTTCAACTCAAATGAATTGTAAGAAGATAAAAAAATCCCTGACTAAAAAATAATTATTTTTCATTAAATCACCTGTTCCACAATTATTGGCACCCTTAACAATTCCCAGGAAATAAATAAAATTGAAGCATTTCTGTCATTTCTACAGTAGTTTACAAAGTTTACCAGAGTATGTAGGAACATTTAATTAGTAATTTATCACTTCCTGTTTCCCTGGGGTATAAATATGACGTGACACCGAGGCCATTTCTCTTATCCACTCTTAAACATGGGAAAGACAAAGGAACACAGCATACAAGTGAGGCAGATGTGCGTCGACCTTCACAGGTCAGGCAGAGGCTACAAGAAGATTGCCACTGAACTGCAGCTGCCCATATCCACTGTGAGAGGAATAATTAAGAAGTTCAAAACAACTGGAACAGTGGTAAACAAGTCTGGACGAGGACCCAAGTTTATTTTGCCACCACGCACAGTGAGGAGGATGGTAAGAGAAATCAAAAGATCTCCAAAGCTCACTGTTACAGAATTACAACAAATGGTAGCATCCTGGGGTCACAAAGTCTCCAAATCAACCATCAGGCGCTGTCTACACGCCAACAAGCTGTTTGGGAGGCATGCACGGAGAAAACCTTTCCTCACTCACAATCATAAACGCAAGCGTCTGGAGTTCGCCAAGCGGTATTGGGGCTTCAACTGGGACCGTGTGCTTTGGTCAGATGAGACCAAGATTGAGCTTTTTGGCAACAAACACTCTAAGTGGGTCTGGCGTACCACAAAAGATGCGCATGCTGAAAAGCACCTCATACCCACTGTGAAGTATGGGGGTGGGTCAGTGATGCTGTGGGGCTGTTTCGCTTCCAAAGGCCTTGGGAACCTTGTTAGGGTGCATGGCATCATGAATGCTTTGAAATACCAGGACATTTTAAATCAAAATCTGTTGCCCTCTGCCCGAAAGCTGAAGCTGGGTCGTCACTGGGTCTTTCAGCAAGACAATGAGCCTAAACATATGGCCAAATCTACACAGAAATGGTTCACCGGACACAAAATCAAGCTCCTCCCATGGCCATCTCAGTCCCCTGACCTCAACCCCATTGAGAACCTGTGGGGTGAGCTGAAGAGGAGAGTACAGAGGAGAGGACCCAGGTCTCTGGATGATTTAGAGAGATTCTGCAAAGAGGAATGGCTGAAGATCCCTCTTTCTGTCTTTTCCCATCTTGTGAAACATTATAGGAGAAGATTAGGTGCTGTTTTGTTGGCAAAAGGGGGTTGTACAAAATATTAACACCAGGGGTGCTAATAATTGTGACACACATTATTTGATGTCAAATAATTATTTCTTTATGTGGGATTTTTTCCCCACTGAATAAATGCACTTGTATTGAAGGTTGGATTTTTCTCTTTTTTTCCATTAAGGTCCCATATTATTTAGAAAAAAAATAAAATAATTGGAAGCTAAAAAACACATCTCAACCAGGGGTGCCAATAATTATGGAGGGCACTGTACATACACACACACACACACACACACACGGTTGCTGTTCCCACCACTCTTCAGCTTGCATGCACACCACAAATGCATGCGTGCTCACAATTCAGACTACCCTTTACCAGATGCACTGGTGGTCACAGTTCACATTAGGCTCAGCAAATGGTTCTTTGGTGCTTGAAAATCATCTGATGAGGTAAATTATCCGTTTCGTGGCTGCATCCAAGAAATCGTGTCGTGATGTTTTTTAGATAGTCTTTCTGGCAAACACATGTGGCCAACCATGACAGCATCTGATGTTTTCAGCCACACAAAAAAGGAGTGTTGGGGGGGCCTAGGATGAAACTGTGTGGGCTGGGGAACTTAATTGACTCTTGACCCCAGCAGCATAGAAGCGAGGGCTGGGCGGTATACTGCTAAAAAAAAACGTGATAACGGTTTTCAGCTACACAAGGTTCCGTTTTTGATGAGAGAAGTGTTTTTTTTGTTTTTACTCCAAAAAAGTGATTAAAATAGAAAAGGAGATTCATTTAAATTCAGGATTTTATCACATTTTAAAACTTAATTTTAGCCTTTTCTTCAGAAACATTGAGATGTGGGGGGAAAATCGCTGCTTATCAAAAAAAAAAAAAACATTTTTTCCATAACCGCCCAGCCCTAGTAGGAGCTGACTTGAACTGATCCCAGGGCAGCTGTGTGCACAACAGAGCCGTTAATTGTCCAACTGTAAATCGTCATATGTCTGATACAAGTTAACCCCTTTGTCGACCGTCAATCAAATATTTCGCGGGAAAATACTGATGATGTGTTCCATGAAATATGACCAATATGAGCAGCTGTTGGGCCAAAACAATTCCCTGTACTGTGCAGCTAATGCCGGAGGCAACTTGCCTGTGTCAATAATAAGAGCTAATGTACATGCTGGCATAACGTTTTGGTTATTTAATTCCTGCACATTGTAATGAAATGTATTTAGATTAATAAAGTAGCCTTGTTTAATCTCAAAGATGAAAGAACCCAGGTTGGGTGGACGTTTGAGAATGTGAATTTAAAAGTTGTCTTTTTATGTTAAGTCTCTGTGAAATGGCTCAGAGGGGCCCTTGGGGGGGGGGGCTCTTTGCCTGGTTTTGCTCACCTCTGGTACAGGGTGTCTTGGCCACACTTCGTGTCAACCGTCACCACGTGCCTCACATTGTGCAAACCCATTGCCACACGTCTCGTACTCAATGTTCCCTCACCCTCTCATGCGATCAGCACTGCCCCGAACAGACACCTCTGGTTTTACCGTTTCCATTCCAATCCACCACTTCAAACGGTTCACACACACACTACTGCACATTGTCTACATTTCTCCTGACAGTAAGTTATGGTATTCATTCACACAGCCTAGTTCACTGAGCTTCGTTTACTCTTGAAAGTATGACTTTACCCTATAGGTTTTCGTGCTATTAAGGCTCTGTCTGTGAACTGGAAAACAGTTGGGGGCCTTATAAGCAGTTGGGGGGCCGTGATTCAAAACATCACACATTCCCAAATACAGCATGCATGCATACATACCACAAACCTCTCAGCTCTCCCACTGTGCTCGTGTTGTTTACACAGACCAACAACATTTCAAAAGAGCACCTTCTTTAAAAGAGGTCAGCAAAGAGTAATAACTTCATAACGCCCCATATGTGTGTTTTGTTGCTCTACTAAAGAGTGAAAAAGCATGCACAGCGGATGCAAAATCTATGCATTCTATGTATTTCTTTTTAAGTCTATGGGCATTAATTGAAGACAAACCTTTAGGGCCTAGCCCATTCTCAATGTCTACAGAAGCTACTTTCACTTTCACACTTCCACTAGGGTTAGGTTAAGGCGCATACTTTTTCAAGCTATATAGAATTGTCTTGCCAGACTGGCATCATGCAAAACCGTATGTATTTCACCCCAGTGCATCCCGCGTTGAGCTGCGACACCTTCACAAATAAAATCGTGGTCAACGCCACGGGAAAGCACTTTTGACACGTGACCAGGTTAGCAGTTTTCCCACCGTGTCATGGAATTTCTGTGGCTAAACGTGGAAATAAACAGCTCTGCTGTGCCCTAACCAAAACGATGCCTAACCTTAAACTGACAGTAAAGCAATGTTTCTGACACTTATCTTTTTGCCAAGTATAGCGGAACAAGCAAGGAAATTGGTGAATTGTGCCCTGCGCAAAAGCATACCTTAACCTAACCTGTCACAGGGTTTTGTGGAGAACGAGAGAACAACATGCAAAGTCGTGATGCACAAACGCAATAGACAGTTCAATTCGGCATGTTATCTTGACGCTCTGGTATGATACTTCAAAAAGTGGAGAAGACGCGCTCACACTATCGCCTAAATAGGCTACTTAACAATTCTTAACTGGGTGCTGAATCCCACAAAAACTTGAATGAATAAATGAAACGAAGGACAGCACTCTTCAGATTTCTTCTTTGTTTATTCGCCCACGAACGTTTCGGGCAGAGCCCTTCTTCAGCGTGTAATGGCGTTTGCACCCATAGGTGGTAGGTGGTAGGTGTGCCCTAAAAAGTTTTAGGGCACACCTACCACCTATGGGTGCAAACGTCATTACACGCTGAAGAAGGGCTCTGCCCGAAACGTTTGTGGGCGAATAAACAAAGAAGAAATCTGAAGAGTGCTGTCCTTCGTTTCATTTATTCGCTCTGGTGTGATGCCATGTTGGTTTTGTTGTCGTTACAGGGATGCGATGAGGACTTCGAGAAGGTGTATGTGCAGTGCGTACGCTGTTGCACGGCCTTCCTAGAGGCCAACTCCTGACCACCTCCATGGACCGAGTGAGCGAGCGCGTTGGCAGGGGACGATGGACATCGACGGACTGCTGGAGAGGAGCCATGTGGTGGGTTGGGTTGGGTGGGGTAGGGTGGCATCACAGGGACAGGTGTTCCCCATCACACCCCACCCCACCCCACCGCATATCCCTATTGAGGCTATGAGGCCTTTCATGGCCTTGTGTAGCTCAGAATCATGTCTTAACCGTTCAGTAAACAAGTATGCGTGCAATGTCATTAGAGATGCTCATTTGGAGTACCTGTAAAGGCCTGTCCATACACCCCCTAGTTTCCTGTAACGTGGAAATGTTAAATAAATATTCGATAGCTGAAATCTAATAAGGCGTATTGTTTTGTCTTTGCACGCACACTTGTCTCGTACACGCGTAAGAGGCTCTCCCTGTAGCCTCACATGGACCATGCAACGGTTTCTGTCCAAATATTCGGATGGCTCATACCTTCCAAAACCACCTGCTTCTCTGCGTATATTCAGCTGTGGAATTTGTGTAAGTAAAAAGAGACGAAATGAGGATTGACTGCATGAAATCAGGAGCTCTCTTGAAACAAACTGACACATTTTGCCTTGAGGTTCTTGCTCTGTCAACGTGTAAACTGCACAATGCAGCACAGCGTGATACCAGAGAGAGTAGAGAGAGAGAGGTTCCATTGGCCCATTGTTTCCAGGTTCTATTATTGGGGGGGAAATCCCCCTTTAGGCAGACCTAGGCAGACCTGAGGACTGTTCTATTCAATGCTAGGAGCATTATGACACGCCCCTTTAGGCAGACCGGAACCTGGTCATGTTAGGTGCCCATAGAAACCTATTACAAACCCCAACTCCGATGAAGTTGGGACGTTTGGTAAACAGTAAATAAAATCAAAATGCTATCATTTTCAAAACATTCAATCTATTCATTAGATGGAGAATAGTGAAAAGACAACATATTAAGTGTTAAAACCGAGAAAAAATATTGTTTTGGGGGACATACAGTCCCAGGAAAAAGTTTGTGCACCCTTTGAAATTTCTTACATTTCTGTCAAAATTGATCATAAAACATGGTCTGATCTTCCCGGAAATCTCAAGAAGGAACAATCAGAGTCTGCTTTAAATAATTCCACCCAAACATTTACATGTTATCATATTTTTATTGGTCATAAGGCCATAACATTCACAGGAGAGCAGGGCATAAGTAAGTACACCCTTGCATTAAGTAGGTTTTAACCCTCAGTTAGTTGCAATATCATCAACCAAACTTGTCCTGTAGTTGCAGATCAGATTAACAAAACAATCTGTTTGTATCTTGTCTCCCTTTTCTTTAGAGAACTGCCTCTCGTCAGCAAGGTTTGTGGGATGTCTTGAGTGCATAGCTTTCTTGACTTCATGCCTTATAATCTCAATTGCTTTCTGTAAGGGCTTTGACTGGGCTATTTCAGAATGTGTATTTCATTATTATGAAGCCATTCTAAAGTTGATTTGCTTCTAAAGTATGGGTTGTTGTCACATTTCAGGACCCATACTCTTGTGTGCTTCAACTGTGTGACAGACTTCCTCACGTTTTTTTTCTGTAAAATATCACAATAAACTTGAGTTCATTGTTCCACTGATAATAGCAAACTGTCAAGGGCCTGAGGCAGCAAGGTAGCCGCATATAATGATGCTCCCGCCACCATACTCAGAAGAGGAGATGTAACCAAGAATAGCTAAAAATGGGATTCATTCTGCCAATCTAAAATGAATGGGGTTTCTGTCCAAAGAAATATTGCTGCACCTTTGAGGTTTGCGAAAAAGCATTTATATGCTTCATAGAATTACTGCAAAATATTCTGTAGACCAACGTTGAAACCAAAGTTGAATTGTTCAGGGGAACACACAATGTCATGTTTGGAGGAGAACTGGAGAACCACACCTTCACCAAAACATCATCTCCACCTTTGAGTATGGTGTCGGGAGCATCATTATATGCGGCTACCTTGCTGCCTCAGGCCCTATTCAGTTTGCTATTATCAGTGGAACAGTGAACTCAGAAGTTTATAAAGATATTTTACAGAAAAAGTGAGGTAGTCTGTCACACAGTTGAAGCACACAAGAGGATGGGTGCTGAAATGTGACAACAACCCATACTTTAGAAGCAAATCGACTTTAGAATGGCTTCATAATATTGAAATACACATTCTGGAATAGCCCAGTCAAAGCCCTGAAAAAAAAACAATTGATATTATATGGCATGAAGTCAAGAAAGCTATGCACTCCAGACATCCCACAAACCTTGCTGACGAGGGGCAGTTTTCTAAAGAAGAGGGACACCAGATACATCCAGATTGTTTTCTTAATCTGATCTGCAACTACAGGAAACATCTGATTGAGGTTATTGCGACTAACTTAGGGTCAAAACCTATTGAATGCAGGGGTGTACTTACTTATGCCTTGCTGTCCTGTGAATGTTTACATCTTATGGCCAATGAAAATATGAAAACTTTTAAATGTTTGGGTTGAATTAGTTAAAGCAGACTCTGGTTGTTCCTTCTTGTGATTTCCGGGAAGATCAGACCATGTTTTATGACCAATTTTGACAGAAATGTAAGAAATTTCAAAGGGTGTACAAACTTTTTCCTGGGACTGTATGTACTCATTTCTAATTTGATAAATCCAACACGTCTCAAATAAGTTGGGACGGGGATCAGTGGAATTTAGTAAACATCCAAATAAGATAAAACAACAAAGAAGAACATTTCAAAATGAATTGTACTGACGGACAATATAGGTGTCCAGGTATAAGATCATCACAGAGAGGCTGAGTCACTCAGAATTAAAGATGCAAAGGGAATAATTACCATAGTTATTACATACATTTTTGAATTCCCTTTGATTTACCACAATTGAGTGTATATAAGACATAGTTTTGTTACTAAAATCATTGTATAGGTTCATGACATCATGAAATATATATTGGCTGTAGTCTCACTCTAGCACTCCAGGAATTAGAGCTATTGAAAATTGACCATATTAAGAATGCTTAATGCGTGCAAATGATACAGGGGTGTAACATTCTCCTAAGCACCTGAGCTCACTTGAAATAGACCCAGAAGACATGGGAAACTGTCCTTTGCTTTCAGAAGTCAGCAGAAGTTGTAGAAGTCCATTCTTTTTGACAATAATAGAGCATTGCACATCCTGTGCTACAGTGAAAATGGACCATCCAACTTGTGTTAGTGCTAACTTCAAAAGTCAGCCTCCATGATGGCATGCGGGTGCAGTAGTGCATTGGTTAAGATGTTCTCACTCATCTGTAGAGTTAAATACAGTGCTGGATGGTATAAATGGGTTTTAAACAGCATGAAAAGCCACTCATTCATTAGGGAGATCTTCGATTACTGCCACATAGTAAGGTCAAATTGCATTCTCTACTATGTTTTAACAGTTTGGCTCCATCATAAGGACCAGCAGGTGATAAAATGGTGGGCTTTTGGTCAAGACCTGTCACACTGTAAGCACTACAGAAAGGAAAACATTGCAAAACATGACAAGGAATACACCCACCATTTAAGCTGGTGAAATCATGTCCAAGATAGGAATTAATACTGTTTTTTATATAAAATCATCTCATCAGTTAATGTATTTAACTGTTAAGTGTTGTCTTTTGTTTTGTTTTTAGTCTTCCTCGACATTTGCTGCCATTTATTGTCCCCGTCCCAACTCTTTTGAGACGTGTTGGATTTATCAAATTAGAAATGAGTACATATGTCCCCCAAAACAATATTTTTTCTCGGTTTTAACACTTAATATGTTGTCTTTTCACTATTCTCCATCTAATGAATAGATTGAATGTTTTGAAAATGATAGCATTTTGATTTTATTCACTGTTTACCAAACGTCCCAACTTTACCGGAGTTGGGGTTTGTATGTTGGCATATCTCTATACTTAAAGAATCTCTGGCATGGTTGTGGGTCATTTCACGTGAAATCAGACACTTTGGGATCCGACCGACACAGAATTCGATCATACTTGCTGTGCCTGTTTAGTAGCAAGGTAGCACCCCAGAACTGCATTTGTGTGAATCTAACACCAATATTAAGGCAGAAACAGACTAGGAAAGGTTTACATATGAGGGTAGGACACTGTACATTCAGCATTGATTATATCAGTCAGTGTAAGTCACAAAAAGATGCCTGCGGTGTTATTTGAAAGCTCTTTTCTGGCTCTACAAATTACACAACAGCGTGGAATACAACAACCCTCAGAATATGAATTAAGATGATTTTTTTTTTTTTAATTGAATATCAAAAAAACTTATATTTTAAAATGGCCAGTTCCTTGTCTAAATGTCATGAGCAACACCTGAAATGCTGGTGTTTGGTTCTTTATTAATTTAAAATATAATGGGACTCAAAAATATGGCATCATACAGATCACCTAGTAATAATATGGTAATACCATAGTAATATCACATGACAGCATGTCTATCGGAATATGTGAAGGATGGAGATGGTCCATGAGGATGCAGGAAGTTCAGTTTCACCTCTCCAGTGCTGGGCATTCATTCCTCAACACATGCTAACCACTAGTTGACATCATATACAGCTACAACATGCCCTTTGATGCTTGAACATTAAAAAATCCTTTACTGAGCTTATTCTTTCAACCCTGCCTTCTCTGAATACTCAAAATGGTCTAGCTTCCACTGTGTCGATTGACAATGGGCAGAAGGTGTGTAGTTTTTGAGTACCTGGAATTGGGACCGACGAGGGTGCAGGGCCCACCGGGAAAATGCCCGTTATGCCAGATGGTCAGTCCAGTCCTGTCCCTGACACTACTCTATTACTTCTTTATTACAACTAATTTCAACCTTTATGTCCCATTATCTCTGAAATGAATAAAGAACCAATCACCGCATTTTCAGGTGTTGTTTATGACCTTACAAGCTATGTTTAGACGGGAAACTGGCCATTTAAAAATATAAGGTTTTTTTATATTCAATTTTAAATGTTTCAATGTATCATAATTCATATTCTGAAGGTTGTTGTATTCCATGCTTTTGTGTAATTTGTAAAGCCAGAAAAGAGCTTTCAAACAACACCTCTGGCATCTTTTTGTGACTTACACTGACTGATCAAGGCTGAATGTATAGTGTCCTACCCTAATATGTAAACCTTTGCTAGTCTGTTTCTCCCTTAATATTGGTGTCAGATTCAAACAAATGCAGTTCTGGGGTGCTACCTTGCTACTAAACAGGCACAGCAAGTATGATTGAAATCGGTGTCGGTCGGGTCCAAAAGTGTCTGATTTTACGTGAAATGACCCTTGTGCAGAGTGAGGTTACGAAGGCAGGTGTCTGCAAAGAAAATATATACACTTAACTGAACCATAAGTGTAGTGATTTCAGAGTGTCAAAGCAATTTGGTCATAAACCTCATTTTTTTATTTTGAGGGTCCTAGAACTACAGAACACATTGCAAGCCTCTGCATAACACAGCATAAATGCTAGGTGTTAAACATTTACTTACTTCACAAGCGACTATGGACCACCAGTGAGTAGCCATGACTAAGCACAGTGAAAAATGTCCAGACTTAAAGCAGCTAGACAGCCCTGAGTAGAACAGATCAGGTTAGCAACAGAAATTGAAGGAATCATGAACTTGCTTTAACTAGGGCTGGGAGATTAATGCGCTTGGTGATCGTCATAAAATTGAGGTCAATCACAATAGCCCTCACAATTTCTAACTGGACATGACTTGGAAGTTATTCCTTGAAGCTTTGGTCATTGTTGACAAAAAAGTTATTTAATAGAATTTGAGGATGGTGGTTTTGGCCAAAGCGTCCTAGAGCAAACAGAACTTTTATGTACAATACTGTACGTGTACAGTATGTTAGTAGTCTGTCCCATATGGGGAAAAACTATGCATATTATGATATTTTCTTTGTCATTTCGACCAATCAATCTCATTTCGGCCATTTCACCCCCTGAAGTTCGGGATCAACCCATTTTTTCTTTAACCAAAAAGCAAACCAAAAGAATAATTGTAGTAGCTATGTGTGTCTTGGGTGTTCAGTGAGATTTATGTCAGAGAAGCTCAGGCATGTGGTTAAAATAAAGTATTTAAGTGTTTCTGCTATTTCTGCCTTCAGCCCTGGAGCACGAGACCTCTGCAACATGAGTTTTAAGGCCACCAGGCAGTATGAGTACAGAATGAGACCAGAAACATTATACTGAAGTAACAATATCTTTACTTTGCCTAAATCCTACTCAAGTAAATGTAAAAAGTGCTTCACTGAAATTGTAATTTTAACAAAAGTACTTATTTTTTTTCTTGAATATCGTCCTCCATAACCTCTATATCTTACTTGGCACCAGCCATTTTCCAATACATTGCTCCAAGATGGGTGGTACTTGTAAAATAGGCAGATTGTTATATTATTTTGAATGCCATTTTGTCTCTTATCAGTTTCATTTTTTACTCCGTTCTCAGGCCAGGTTCCAGTGTAATTGAAGAGAAGTACTTCTGCCAAAATGTACTCAAGTACAAGTGTTAATTTTATAAACTACTTACATTTTGTAAGTACTCATAAAAGCGACTCAATTACAATACTTGAGTGAATGTCATTAGTTATTTTCCACCCCTGCCTATAGCCAATTATGCTCATCTCTCAATGTTGGTAATATTTTTAAAAGCTGGGAAATCTAAAACTTTTTTACATGAAATGCACACACAGGTGTGGAATCCCCTTGAAGCACTTCTGGATGATTTTCAGACATAAACAAAGCTTTTCTCCAGGATGAAAAAAAACATTCCTGAAACCTTCACTTAAACATGTATACAAGCATGAATACACACACATCGACATGCACTACATGAACACAGACACAGAACTTGGTATTCTCTCGCAATATTGTTTCTCAAGGGCTTTATGAAAGCTTTGGGACAAAGTGAAGATTTTCGTCTTTTCAGTCGTTTTCAAATATAATTTATTTAAATACATTTCATTTTTTAATAAAAATTTGTATGTCAACTCTTATGTTGATAAGTCACATTTAATTTATGTGCATTACACTGATTTCTTGTTTGGCTTTACAACATTTACACATTTGGAAACAAAAGAACTGGCATGATTACACAATATACATAGCCATAATAAAACTCTGGAATACATAAATATACTCTTATATAGCGTGACTCTGGACTCCCAATGAAGCATTTCCATACAGGCGACTCAACGGCAGTCAGCTGTTTCTTGAGCTGATCAATCCCGTCAGCTCCTCAGAACATTTGGTGCGTGATCATTTTGGTACACGTGCTTCAGCAGCAACAAGGCAGGGCCTCGAGAAATAAAAGGCAATTTCAGCCCTTCCACAAGCACCAACAGTTGGGGGGCGCAACAAAGATATTTCTTTATTCTAACCAGAGGAAGGAACCAGTCCCGCCCTCCTAAGTTTTCCCATCAGACAGAAATTTCATAACAAGCAAAACGTCTCCTCCCAGGACTGTAGGAGCAAATGAAGACGATCCGGTGCACCGTCACCATGCTCATCTGTTTAGAACGAGCCTGACCCTTCTCCTGGTCTTGGAAAGTGATGGGAGGGATGCCTAGCGCACAGTGGTGCACACAATAAAACTACCTCTCTGTATTACCCATCAGACAGGAACATAAGGCAGTCGTGATGGTGGCAACCAGGGTGGGGGAACAGTAGTCCCAAAGATGTTTAATATGGGAGCCAAGATAAGTCATTCTGCCTGTCAGCAATGCAACCAGGTGGGATCAGTCCCGGTCCCCTGAATGGGATGTGCCTTTAACGTTTCCCCATTGAACTCCATTCATTCTGGGCCCTGCCGTGGCCAACCGGTAGGGTATTCGGTTCGATTCCCGGCCCGGGTCCTTTGCCAACCCCTCCCCATCTCTCTCCCCATTTGCTTCCTGTCAACCTCTCAAGCTGTCCTATCATCAATAAAGTCATAAAAGACCAAAAAAAAATATCTTTAAAAAAAGGACTCCATTCATTGTGAACCACCCCTGCTAGTCTCCTGAAGGGGGCATGGCAGCTCCTAGACATGCGTCTTGGAATCTTGCATCATATTGATTCCACAGGAAACCCACACGTGAACTATCTTCTCCCCATCAATCATCTCTGCTTGTAGTACCATGCTCGGGGTACCTCAGCCTTTTGGGGGGGGGCAGTGCTGGACATTTCCCCCACTTCATTCATTCAGACCCACCAGTCAGTGTCCCTCTGTCCATGTCCAAGCGCACTGTCTTGTGCTGGGCCACTGCTTCCAGACCCAGACACAGACTCACAGCCAGGGGGAAATTTTTTTAAAATCCTGCAGATTCCTAGTCGGGAGGGAATCAGTCTCTTGGTCTGGAACATCTGAAGCAAAGCCATTCGGCACCACCGAGCTTTTCTGAGGCCTTTGCCCCAGTGACTCGCACCCAGCCTGCTCTGAGAAGGCGCACATCGTACCGCACACACTTTTAGCACAAAGTCACACACACACACACGCTCGTTCACGTAGTCTACATGCACACGCACTGCTTAGAAAAAATAATCCCTTTTCTGCTGCGGAGCTCCGGAAGAGGCGGAAAAAAAGTTGGCGTGTTTTGTTTGTTGGTGGCTGCTGCACTCCATCCAAGCACGAGCTGGTCCCTTCGTCCAGTTCTTCCACCACATGTGCTCAGGGCCCCACAGGTCGCACACAGAAACGGGGAGATTGAGGGGGAGAGATGGGGGTGCATCTTTCAAGTTGTTTTGGTTGCCGTCCATCCATCCGTTCCTCCATCCATCCTCACGATCGTCTGAGCGCTGTGCTTTCGGGGTACCCTGCAAGTGCGAGGTCGTTGACTGGAATGTGACTTTGGTTTCACTGGTGTTCGCTGTTGTCCAAGGCACTTTTTTTTTCTTGCCGAGATTTTCTAGATCTGTCTGGTTTGGCTGCAGTGGGGAGAGGGGAAGGAAGTCGTTTTAGTACATTCACATTTGGCTTGCTTTCTGTGTGAGTGTGACAGAGAAGGAGACAGTGAGTGAGTGTGAGAAAAAGAGTGGGTGTGTGTGTGTGCGTGATTGCAACCAGAAATTCTGCTCACAAGAGATGTGTGCTATCA
Organism: Engraulis encrasicolus; assembly: GCF_034702125.1. NCBI lineage: Eukaryota > Metazoa > Chordata > Actinopteri > Clupeiformes > Engraulidae > Engraulis > Engraulis encrasicolus. Next base: position 20,345,623 of record NC_085874.1, on the reverse strand, counting down.
AGGTATACTAAACCAGACGTGTTACAGTAACTGACAGCAGACAACAGACAAGGGAGAGAGCGTGGTGCCATACAGTGCAGTATATTCTCTCACTGTGTCTAACAAGGCCATGGCCATGCTGAAATGAATTCTCCAACGTCTTCTGCTGCCTGAACATAAAGTTAAAACAGCAGAGATTGTGAAATACTGTTTTAAAGCAGGCAATCACTCCGTCCGCCAAGCCAAGGGAGGCCTGTGAAGGCTTATATGTGTTTACCATAAGCCCACTGCATGCAGAACACATATGGTGTGAATTCATTGTGAGCCGGGCTCATCAGAACTGTCAGGTCAGACACGCCTTGTCCATGTGGAGGCAGCATCCGTTGCTGTCCATAGCACTGACCTGTGTGGGTGTGTGTGTGTGTGTGAAAGAGAGATGGAGATGGAGTGAGAGAGAGAGAGTGCATGAATAAATGTGGGAAAACCTACCTGGAGTAGTGAATTTGTACACCGTCTTTACACCGTGGACTAGCAGCCAATCGCTGCAAGAGTCGAACACACCTTTTTAAAACTAAACAGGGAAAAGAAGAATAAATGAATTATACTTAACTGGGATCTGGCAGTCAGAATTCATACTTGTTTTATGGAAAATGCTTTATTCTTCACTACTTACGGTTTTTAACTGTGCATTCTCTTGAATAATAGATCCTGAAAAACTGTTTTCTACATTTGTGTGAGATGACAATGTGCCCTGTAGAGAAAATAGTAGAAACAGGTTTAATAGGATACATGCATAGGATACATTATAAAGAATTGACGTTTGAGTTTCACTTTAGATAGTAACAAACCACTGGAAAACTATCATGGCATAGGCCATAGGCCTACCCTTAACAATCAAAATGCACATAATATTCAACACCTAGGCTTACGGCAATTAAAAAAAAAAAAAAAAACTCTGGCATGCCATTGTGTTGAGACATAGCCTACATACCTGTCATGTGTTTGAGAAACCTGTCCTTTTTCCTCAGGTCCCTGGGAAACACTTCTGCAAATGAACAAAGGGGGGTGATCAGCTTAAGTCATGCGCTGACCTTGTTTGATATAAGTGACCTTGACATTCCTCATGACGTGAGAATATAGAATCTTAGTCTAAAAGTTAACTTGACTGCTAAGCGCGCTCCACCCCGCCTCCCGTTACCTAAAGCATTCTTGTGGAACTTATCTCAAACCATCTCCATGCGACCATTTTATTTCAACATTAATTTTACAAGATTTGGAGGGTTTTTACGCATGGTATCACTGGTTCTTACCCATGACTTGGTCTCCGTTTTCCTTCGTGTAGTGTGAGCTTCGCTCTGTCGGACTTTCTAATATAACGGTAGACTGTGCAACATTTTTATTGTCTCCACTTTCTTCCATGTGCTTGACCAAGTCTTTTATCCGTATGTAGAGGCTTTTGTGAGACGCGGCGGCGACGACTGCGCCCTTGCCCAATCTCGCATTGGAGCTCTCGCTGCGCGCGCTGGTGAGGGTTATCAGCGCGAGCGCGAACAGTGGCATTGTCCGCAGTCCAAACATTCTCGATATTGTGATAAAATCCAAAGGGGTGAGAGTTGACCAAAAGAAACAATTATGTTTGTAGAAATGTCCTCGGTAGGCAAGTATATGCGGGTTTTTTTTAGAACTGCATAACTCCTTTTTCAATTGTTTGCCATAAGACAACCACTGTGTTGCCTACAAACCCTGCGCGCGTAAGGTATGGAAACTGTTTATATATGTTCAAATTGTCCTTGCACTAACACCGACTGGGAAATATCCTCCAGCAGTTCAGTGTAGAAGACTTCTGTCCGAAAGGCAGCAGAAGCGCTGTAGCGCTGTGTCCATCTCCGTGAAGCCGCTGGATGCTCTGCCAGTGACCTGCTCCCGTTTTATTCTTCTCAGACGTAACAAGAGGTCCCCAGTGGCTCACCTCACCGTGCCTTTAATTAGAAACCGGTTAACTGTTACTTGTTCACATTTCCCGAACCTCCGGGGGAAACCACACGCGTCATGTAATTCCACCGGAACGTCACTTACAAAGAAACTTTACTCTCGAGCCGCAAACCAGAAATCCTATGCGCAGTCAGAGAGAAACATATCCTCGTGCGAGTCTCCACTCCACCCGTCCCGCGAAAGATGCGCTTGATTCATGTCGCAGATATAGAAGTCTGATGGCTGCTGATGACTTAATTACTCGCTGTTATGGTAAGCACAGTATGGAGTCCGTCAGAAAACGATAACATTCTGCCCAGAAATAAATCTCACATCTCCGTCCAGAAGAGTGAGCGCTCTGAGTCTCCCTCTCTGGTGCGCGCGCTAGATTAGGCTACTTCTGTTTGCTGTCGTTGGTAGGATACCACTCCCTCAAAAGCCAGAGCATTAATTGGCCTTATGTTGCGGGCCTCCCTCTCTCAGGCGGAACACGATATTTTAGGTATTTGGCTTCATGGTCAAACTTTTAGGCTAGACAGAGTTTGATATGGGAGAGGACCTGGCACTAGGATATCTCGTCCCTTATCAGGACGTTTAATTTGTCAGTTTCAGATTTTAAGGCCTATGGTCCTATAACAAAAATGGAAGTGTTGAATTCTTGACTCAAGGGAATGAACTACAACAATTAAAAATTCCCAGATTTACATTCAGTTTCTCAACTGTGCCAAGGCTGGACTGGGATGAAAAAGCAGGACAGGCATTTTTCTGGCAAGACTGGTCTGGCAGGCAAGGAGAGAGACATGTGTAGGCCTATATCCCCCAAAAGGCACTCGTGGCCATGGCAACGTGTGTAACTGTTATTGTCTTATCACCTACTGTAAGGCTAGCCTATATACTCTGGCAGTTGTCCATAAATGTTTATTGGTGCAATACGCTCAATTGCGGTTTCTACCTGCCCATGTGCCTCGATCCGAGAGTAGGCTATCCATAGGCTACATCTCATGTTATCGGCGGGACGATTCACAGCTGTCTTTTGAAACTGACAGCACATGCCACTATGGAACTGGCAGCGCTACCAGCCCGCCACAATCTGCAACATCAAACCACCTGCTTTTGATGAGGAGGCAAATTTGACCTGCAAAATAGGTCTTTCTTTTACTCAGCCGCACAGCAGCATCCTGAGCATTGTGTAATGTGGGACACCTGACCAAGACCAATTGCTGCATGCTCACAGAGGTCCCTAATAGAGTAGGCCATCTTCATTTCAGTTGCTGCTTTTAAGGAATGAAGAACATATGTCAGAATACTATAATGGAGTTTTTGACTTGCCGCCAAATCCTATCAATGTTCTGTGGAGTGGGCTGGCCACAATTGCCTATTCCAGGAAAGCAAAAGGCCACATTAGGCTAGGTCTACACTCAATTAAAATGTAAGCGTCCAAGAGTTAACCTTCCATCTTAACGGCATGACACAAAAATCACCACATACAGCTAAAATGGGAATTTATTAGGTGGAAGAGCTTTTTTGTTCCCAATAGCCTACATGTTTAGTGTGGACGTAAAAGCTCAGTATCCAGTGGCCATTCTAGGTGCTGTGTAAAGACGCAGCCAGAAAAAAAATATGTTGCCTAATGGGCAGACCCAGGGGGAAAAAAAATAACATGATAATACTGTAGGCCACACAACCAACATTACTTTGTAGCATATAGAATAGATTGCACTCAAAAAGGGAGCCTTCAGGTTGTGTGGAGCTGAGTGGCAGTATGGTTGGTCCCACAACTTTCACACCTGTGACAGACAGCGATGTGTGCATAGATCTGTCATTTCACCTTAACAATATAAATTTGCCCTCTGCCAATGAGGAGGAAACCTGTGTGCCTATGCTAGGAAGGACAGCCTAGCTAGTCAGCAGTCAAAACAAGTAACCTTAATAGGCATAGAGACTGAGCTAACTGTTTAAGTATTAGGCCTATCAGTGCTGTTGTCTGTGAAAGTCTTACACAGAGGCCTTGCATGAACCATTCGATTGTTTTAGGTCTTTCTTTGGTCTTTTTAGACTTCACTTGATATGACAGTTTGAGAGGTGGACAGGAAGCGAATCGGAAGACAGACGGGGAGGGGTCGGCAAAGGACCCGGGCCAGGAATCGAACCCCGGGTCAGCCGCACAGCAGGCGAGTGCCCCACCGGTTGGCCACGGCAGCGCCTGCTTAAAGGGGTATGCCACTATTTTGGGGCTTAATACAGTTAACATCGTTGGCTGGGTTTTATGAAGGTGGTAAAGTGTCTTATTTTTCATGTAAGCCGTTGTCTTGCTTTAAGACAAGTTAAAAGAGGGAGCATGTCGCTTAGCTAGTGAAAGTCAATGGATCCGTGTAGCATGATCCATTGACTTTCACTGGCTTTTAGCGACATGCTCCCTCTTTTAACTTGTCTTTAAGCAAGACAACGCTTAACATGAAAAATAAGACACTTTGCCACCTTTATAAACCCAAGCCAACGATTTGAACTGTATTAAGCCCCAAAATAGTGGCATACCCCTTTAAACCATTCAATTCCCATTCTGGTCCCCCATTACATCTGGGTTGGGTGGTCTGCTGGCACCAGACAACACGACCTATCAACAAATGTGGGGAGGGACGGGGGTGAAGGATGATTCATTATATGAGCAGAGCAGAAATGTAAACTTCAAACGTTAGCAGTTGAGTAAAATCAGATGCACATTTTAAGCTTCAACAGAGTTCACGCTTCCCACCTATAATCGCTTCGCAATTCTACCCATCCAGATTATCTACATACAAAATGAATTGGGAAGAGCAGGGCTGCTGACAGCTTTGGCTGGGTTCGGGAAGAAGACGTCTGAAACAAAACAGTGTATGGCTCTTGTCTAAACGCCCTACCCACCCACCCAATACATACAATGTAATGAGGACACAGTTCTGCCCCCCCACCCCCCTTTTTTTCTCACTGGGCCCAGGACAACTGACCTCTTTGCCAAAAAGTTTCCCTATGTATCACCTCTCAGCACAAGAACCACATTTTATGTGTTGTTTAACACTAAATGAGAACCTTCAAAGCCCCCCCAAAAAACATTTGTCAACAGTATGGCATTGCATTATGAATCAAATGCCTCTTTGTTCAAAAGGGAACCAGTTTATTTGGCATGTGTGGGTGATTCAATATTCTCCATCACTACAAATTTGATACTGTTAACTGACAGGATCTCGTAAATCTCCACTGATGCCGGTCAATTCTTGTTCTTCAAGACTCTTACCGCAAGTCTCATGTATCCATAAATGATGACTTGACTAACCCTCATGAAAAGTGTTGTATCGTATCGTAAAGCAAATCAACTGTTTCCAGCATGTGAGAATGTGACTTCATGTTGTGCGATGGCACTGCATGCACACGTATTGTATGAGGGTGGGACTGTCCGGTAAACAGTTCAGATGATTCACGCTGCGAATGTCATGAAATATAGATTTAAATAACTTGTAATAGTAAGGACATATCGATGTATCGTTTAGTATCAGTGTAAGAAATAATTTAATCTGTATTCTTAACATATGTAATTATTAGAAATGTGGCAAAAATCTTATCTTCATCTTATCTATTTTAATTGCAGTTTAATGTAACCCCATTGACAGATCTAAACAATCTGTTTTTCTTGTTGTTTTTTTTCGACAAATTATACCCTGGATATATGGATGTTTTTGTTTTTTTCACTGACAAACTTCACAGAAGACTTGGTCCAAGCAGGTTGTGTGTGTGTGTGTGTGTGTGTGTGTGTGTGTGTGTGTGTGTGTGTGTGTGTGTGTGTGTGTGTGTGTGTGTGTGTGTGTGTGTGTGTGTGTGTGTGTGTGTGTGTGTGTGTGTGTGTGTGTGTGTGTGTGTGTGTGTGTGTGAATGTGTTTCATACCATTAGGTCGGTCCAGAGTGTCTAGAATTTATTATTTTTGATGAATATTCGGTTGACATGAAAAACCTGAACATTTACACAGAAAGCTGCATTAGCTAAATGTAAGAGGGGAAGAGGTTGAACTGCATTTCAGAGGTCTGTACTCAAAGGAAATACTTGTCCGCAGCACTGTTGTAGGCTCCCCAAATATTTGATGGCACGACGTGCACTTGATGAAGGTCTGGGCATCTGAAATGCTGTGCCATTAAATATTTGGGAGCATAGAACAGTGTTGTAGACATTTATTATCTTCAACAGTTATCTTCTGTTTGGTCCAGCAATTGTGCCATGATGTGCGTGCGCGCATTCTCTGACTTTTTAGAGGCCTGGAGTGCATCTTAATATGCGACCTTGCCTCCTCCACTTGCCTCCTCCACTCGCTTCTCGTCATGATGACATCACTGACAACAGCATTATATTTCAATATCTTGCAAAAGCTCAATTGTAGAGTCTTTTTCTCATTTGCAATTGGGATGGTGAATGAAAAACAGTCCCTCAAAAGTTGTTGTGGCTAGGCTGACAGCTGGGAAACTTTATCGTTTTCTCCACGGAGGAGGGGCCAGGAGGCGGGGCGAGGAGACAAGCGCAAGTGGAGGAGGCAAGGTCGCATATTAAGACGCACTCCCTGCCACAGTTTCCTTCCAACATGTCCTACATTGTAAAACCATCCTACGGTAGGATGTTCTGTCAGACGTCTGTTAAACGTTCCTACATCCTACGACAGGACACTGTCAGACGGCGCAAAAGCTTATTTTGATCAGTATCGTCCAAAGTCCAAGAGTCCTCATTACAATCGGGTGATTCAGAGCCAGTTGGATCAAATTTGTGGTTTTGCACATTCTTAACCCTGAATTCCGAATAGACATCTCTGCCCAGCGCTTTCCAGAGTGGACCTGCACCTGCCAGTAAAAGTTGTTGCTGCGTCAACAATTCTCTTGAGGTCAGTCATTGTGTGCTCACCTGCGTTTGGAGCCTACGTGCTCTACCATCACTCCCCTCCTCATATCCATGATTACATTCTCTCCCACTAGCATGTCAACACGCTGCATGTGTTATTCAGCTGATAGCAGTGTTGCATGCCTTTTTTTGTCACTTGTTTGCAGTTTTTTCAGTTCTCTTGGCCTCATTGTCTTCATCTGTGATGGTGAGAGAGAGAGAGAGAGAGAGAGAGAGAGGAGGAGGAGGAGGAGGAGGAGGAGGAGGAGAGAATGTGTGCATGCGTGCGTGCGTGCGTGGACAGAGGCAGAACAATTGCACATTGGGCCTCAGGGCAAAGCAACCCCCTAATAGCTCCACCTCTGTGTGTGTGTGTGTGTCTGTGTCTGTGTCTGTGTGTCTGTGTGTGTGTGTGTGTGTGTGTGTGTGTGTGTGTGTGTCTCTGTGTGTGTGTGTGTCTGTGTGTGTGTGTGAGAGAGAGAGAGAGTGTGTTGTGTGTGTGTGTGTGTGTTTACGTTGCGAACATCTCTTGTCTGTGAGGAATGTGGGTTCTTTAGGGGTCGCCGCATCGTGCCATATGGATGTCATCATATATGCTTATCAAGTCCACACATGACCTCCTCCACTGTGTCAACAGCCCCACCTCTTGGTGAAGGACGCATGAGATGGATGAGTGAGACCTACATACATGTACGTACAGTCTGCAGCCAGGAGGTGACGTATGTGTTGGCTCTGGGCATACCCTAGACTGGTGTGTTTACCGTAACTCCTGCTTCTCACACCAACACAAGCTACACATGAGATAGGACCATGCAGACACGCGCCTGAGCACACACATACACACACACACACTCACACACACACACACTCACACACACATCCTCCCTCTCCTCTTTTCTGCCTTCTTTCCAAGTGCAGTGTTTCCCAACCTTTTTTGTCCTGTGTACCCCCTAAGCTATTTTGTCATATGATGAGTACCCCCTCAGTTATGCTCTATATCTGTTCCTTTAGGGCAGAGCTGGGTCTTGTAATCTGGCCCACAGAGTCTTACAAGAAAGGCAACCTTTAAATACGAAGTGCTACTCTTACCCAACATTCTTAAAATGACTGTCCATTTCAGATTCGCCTGTTGCTGTATAGACTACTCTATTCATCTAAATGTATTTCATTAAAATGTACAGGACTAAAATAGCCAACAAATTAGCCATGCACATTATTTTTGTTTATGACAATGGCAATTTGACTGTGATATCTGGCACTTTAAGTCAATAATCAAAACCCAATGTGGCCCTTTGCCCAAAATAATTGCCCACCCCTGCTCTAGGGCTTATCCCAATGTGACTACACTCCATATAATTGTTATTATTACATTTTTCACGTAGGCTACCCCCTGAGGCGTGCTACATTTTGCCATGTACCCCTGGTGGTACACGTACCCCAGGTTGGGAAATACTAGTGCGCTCAAGTCCTGCTTCTCAGACCAGCACAAGCTACATATTAGATAAGAACAGACACACGACTGAGCTCTCTCTCACACACACACACACACACACACACACACACACACACACGCACACACACGCGCGCGCGCACACACACAACCTCCCCCTCCTCTTTTCTCTCCCCTCTCTCTCTCTCTCTCTCTCTCTCTCTCTCTCTCTCTCTCCCTCTCTCTCTCTCTCTCTCTCTCTCATACGCACATAGAGTACATACACATGTGACACATCTGACCATGTTTAATTCCTCCACTATTTTATCCATTTCCTGTATTTGATGAACCTTCAGTGATCAGTTATGAGCCAAGTTGATCAAACGTGATCTAACGCATGATGATGCGTGTGGTGTTTCACAGCAAACGCTGCATCAACACAATCCCAGGCATGATGATATATGTACAGTCTGCTTGCTGATAGACCGGCCAGGGAGTAAGTGAACTAGGAAGATATTTGTTTTTCCGTGAAAAGTGTGCTATCATGAATGATGATGTGTGTCTGGCAACGGCAGACAAAGAAGTTTGTTGTTCATCTTTCTCGTGACTGTGGACTTTACAAAAAAATACACAGAATCAGTGGCCAACAGTTTATTTTTTATAGTACATTTTATGCAGATGCATTTCATTGTGCTTTTGCAGGAATATGGTAATCATTGCTTTCAAACTTTTTGTAATCAGTGAATTGTTCATAAATGTAGGCCTATGTACTGTATGTACTGTAGGTCAATTAGGATTGTTTTTGGGCCCAGACGTCAGGTGATACAACCACAGGTAATTCCCATTAATTAATTCATAATTGGAAATTAAATGAATATGCTTGTTAGATAATGTACTAAAAACAAAGGAATCTTTTAATTCACACAATAGAGTAGAGTAGAGTAGAGTAGAGTAGAGTAGAGTAGAGTACTTTTATTGATCCCGAAGGAAATTAAGGTGTCTGTCAGCTTACATAAATACACAAATTCAAACATACACAAAGAACTTATACACATAAATGCACATTACAGTAAAAGTATATCACCACACACACACTCTCTCTCTCTCCCTCCCTCCCTCTCCCCCTCTCTCACACACACACACACACATCCTCTCTCTCTCTCTCACCCCCCCCCAACACACACACACACACACACACACACACACACACACACACACACACACACACACACACACACACACACACACACACACACACACACACACACACACACACACACACACACACACACACACACACACACACACACACACACACACACACACACAAGTGGCATTAGCTGTGGTTGCACCACCCTGACGTGTGCTGCTACTAAAACGTCTATGTCTATGTCTGCATGCAAGGATGGATTACTGCAAGGGCCTACCGGGCCCAGGCCCAGGGGCCCAAGAGTCCAGAGGGCCCTGAAGCCCAATCCTCTTAATTTCCATTCTCATGTTGTGTAAAATCACACTTTTAACAACTATATTTTCACATATTTTCAGGGGGAAAACACCTGAATGCCCAACAATATAGGGTCTCTAACATCTGGAGGGGGCCCTTTCTTGCTGTCTGGCCCAGGGGCCCATGGAGTCATGATCCGTCCCTGTCTGCATGGGAAAGTAAGAAACGTAATTTCAATTCTTTGCATGACCAGCGCATGTAAAGAAATTGACAATAAAGCCGACTTGACTTGACTTGAACGTCAACAACCTAACATACAGACTGAGAAAGGCAGATAGAAAAGCAGCAGGACGATGGATAGATTGTTGCTGTAAGGCAAACAGTCTGACATACATGAGAGAATGGTCTGTACACTGGGTATATGACACTGTCCTATAAATGCCTCAATGTGGAGTTTGACCTGGGGCCTCTCCTTTGACTGTCAACTTTTTATACAGCATTGCTTTGTGTCTGTATGTAGCATCTTGTCTTCTCAGGACACTCCCTTCGTTTAATAGATTTTTCGGCTGTCTTATTTTGATTATTATAGATTTATCCTTACTTTACATGTAGCCAATGTTGCTCATTTATCAAACTAGAGTAGAAACCATCGTAGAAATGAGCACAGAGCTCGTCGTACGACAAGGCTCAGGTGAGATTTACTTAAAGATGGCCTCTCAACGTCATTTAATTAATATTGCCGTGTTCCCAATTGTTATTGAATGTGTTACGCGTTGGTCCTGTTTTAAAAAACGTTCTGGTTGCTTTGTTTCAAGACGTTTTTGCAAGCTGGCAAGGTGGCTTGTGGAGAAACAAGAGAGTGTTCCGTGTTTCTCGTGGAAATGCGTCTCTGATTGGCTCACTCCTCCTGCTCTCGAAGAAACGCGTCTCTGATTGGCTCAGTCCTCCAGTTCTTGGAGAGAATGTAATGGGAAACAGAGTCGCCACTTCCCCGGGTGGTACTGCACTATAGGGGCGCCAACGGAGGCGTGCAGGCTCCATTCAGGGCTGTGCTCTTTCAACAGCGACCCCTAGGCGAGCTGCAGGCACGGAGCAACCAGAGTGAGCTGGCTTTATGTATGAGGCTTTGTGCTGTGTGTGTACCTGAGAGTAGCAACCAGCTGATAGCTAAGCTAAGCTATGTTTCGGGCCACCAGACGTTGCTTGTTTTGAAAACAAGCAGAAAAAAATTACTCGATATGTTTTTAGATAAATGGGTCGATATAAACCTTTGTGGGCAACGCCTTCTTTCGACGTGACGAAACACAGAAAGGCTTTCGTGATTCGCTCGTTTCTCTGCATTATTTATGTAAATTGGGAAACACCGGGAAACACAGCCAGGAGAGTTGACGCACCGCTATGAGAGCCTTGCAAGTGAGTTTAACTTGGGGTGACCGTCCGATCTTCGAAAGGAGTGAGTAAAACTGAGTTTTATCGGAAGTTGGCCTTTAACATGCATACCACTCCAATCCCATTGTAGGAAAGAGTGGCTGTTGATAAATCCGGCATATGAAAACCATCGTAATAAGAATAATCACACCTTCACTAAAACGGCTGGAAGGAGACCGCACCCCTGAGTTTATGACACGGAGAGAGGCAAACCGATGTTTCTGGTTGATTGACAGCGTGTTTGATAAATGAGGGTCAATGAGTCTCAGTGCCATGCCAGTTGTCAACTTCAATTCAGCTTATCCTGGTTCCGCACCACTCCATGAGCGCCCCTCACTTTGAAAACTACTGCACTACACCAATGTGTGGAGCCCAGAGAGCTGCCCCTGGTGGAGTGGTGCGGAACTACTACACAGATCTGGCGAACACCAGGCTACAGGTATGTTCTGCTTCAGCTACCCAGCCTGGTACAATCCTATGTCATGACGGTCATCCAAGATCATTGTTCTCATTTGCCTGAGAAAGATACAACAAGAGACAAAAGTTGTTTGGGCCCCCAAAATTTGTCCTGACAAGAACATTCACTATTCATGGCATTGTTTTAACAGGGGCCTTGCAAGAGAATTCTGCTCAAAAAGAAAAGTTTGGATTACTGGATTGTATGATTAAGCCGATCACTAAGTTTAAGTGTATTGCCACCCACAGACACCACGGCCCATTCTCTCAAAAGCATTTTGATACACATTAAGAGCTTCAGAGAATGTTAAATGTTTGCCGAATAGCACGCGTGTCATGAAAATCAGCGCAATTGGCTAACTTTGTGCAGCCCGTCTGAAAAATGCTTGTGGTTTCCCTTTTGGCCAACTTTCTTTGGCCTCCAACCGATAAGATGTGTTTGTAAAATGGCCGGAATTCTCCTTTAAACTCTACAAGCCTGTGTGTTTTTTAATACTGAAAACACTGGCCCACCAGCCAGGCCACGCCCTCCTAGTGACGCAACACCTTCGGCGTTCTACAATACAAATATCGTTTTGGAGCGCTGAAGAAATCCAGAACTCCACCCACTTTGTCGAAAAGCAATCAACTTTGAGCAGCTCCAACCACCCTGGGTAGAGCCGTGTTCAAGGCAGTGATGTGGTTTAAGTGGAGACGTTATCGGGACTAAGAAAATGTTTGGTTTAAACTTCTGCACAGCCTTTTCTGGCCTTGAACCGTAGCAAACCGAGGGAGGCAGGTTAACAAGGCCATTTGGGAAATATTATTTGTTATCTTCTTGGTCAGACTAAAGATCGTAATCAGGCAACTGGCCCACAGCAGTCTATAGATATCTAGTGAAAGTGAAGTGAAAGCCCATTGGGAAACTCCAACTCCCATTGTCATTGTGACACAGCACTCCACAGCACACAAGTGAACACTGCACACTGCACACAACGAAATTGCATTTATGCCTCACCCGTGCAAGGGGGCAGCCCTCAGTGGCGCCCCATGGGGAGCAGTGCGGTGGGACGGTACCATGCTCAGGGTACCTCAGTCATGGAGGAGGATGGGGGAGAGCACTGGTTGATTACTCCCCCCACCAACCTGGCGGGTCGGGAGTCGAACCGGCAACCTTTGGGATGCAAGTCTGACGCCCTAACCGCTCACCCATGACTGCCCTCGACAGAACCTATCAATATTGGTCAGTAGAGTAGCCCAACATTCTGAGCAGGGCTGGAGTGGCCATAGGGCATACAGGGCATTTGCCCGGAGGACTCTTGTTGATTTTGGCTTGACCTTCCCCTTTATGCAATGGTATCAGTCCTCATGCCGCTACTACAGCACACCTCTCCAGTCAGATTTAATTATCATTATTGGCTGTTGGGGTCGAAAGAACTGATATTAGATGGCTAATGTTGTTACTGGCGTCATTCTCTCTCTCAATGCCTGGCGAACACGTCTTGGCTGATACTGTAATGCCCGTCCTGATTTTTTTTACCCCATCCCAGCCCTGTCTAAGACTATTGGCAATGCAAAATTGAATGTGCAATCCGCAGGGGGGTGGAGGAGGAGAACAGCCGCAAAGAAGATGTGGGAAGGGAAGCAGGAGGAGGAAGTAGTGTCAGATGCAGTTCATCACTATATCCCTCATCACCCGCTCATACACGGGATTCATTTAACATTGAAAGAACAGTGAAGCATGCTGTGTCAAGCGCATCCATTTCTAAACAAAGTGTTTTTATGCCGAGATGATGATGTGTGTACTATTCTATGAATTGAAATTCATCAACCAGCTTTGAAGTGAATTATTATTTTTTTCCGTATTGTTGACATCTATTTTTTCACCACATTCAAATCCATGCCTTCCCTTGCAACACAAGATATCATGGTTTCATGAACAGGACTAAATATAACATCTGCATGTTACTGGGTCCCTGTAAGTGGACAGCAGTTTTAAAGATCATGACATCTGCATATTACTGTGTCCATGTGAGTTTAACTAAAATTGTGTGTGCATGTACTTAATACTCATAGCTACATTTCACACACACTCTTTCCCATCATATATATACAGTAGTAGTTTAAATGTGCCTGCAGATATTGTTGCATACTGTATGCGTGTGAGCTGTTTCATTGGCCTGGCCCTACTCATCCTGTGACACACCAAATTTCACGTTCAAGTCTTGTTACACTATACATTAATGGTGTTTGTGGGCCAACTAGAATACGCATTTGAAATGATCTTGCCAACCAAATAAAATGACTGCGGTCCAACTTTGTCCCCCGGGCCTAAGTTTGACATCCCTGGTTTAAACGATCATAACATCTACATATTACTGTGCCCATGTGAGTGGATATCAGTGTTTAAGATCATAACATCTGACTATCACTGTCCCCATGTGAATATATATCAGTACTAAAGAACATACAAATAATGTCTGCATGTGTCCATGTGTGAGATATACATAATGTAAAATCATAACATCTACATATTACTGTCCAAGTGAGTGGATATCAGTCTTATAGTCGCTTGATCATGACATCTACATATTACTGTGTCTAAGTGAGTGGATATCATTCTTCACTACATTTCCATGTGAGTGGATAACAGTCATAACATCTGCATATTACTGTATCCATGTGAGTGAATGGCAGTTTAAATAATCACAACATGTGCACATCACATCACTTTCACTTTTTTTTTCGCTTTCATCACTGTGTGCATGTGAGTGAATAACAGTTTTAAAGATCATGACATCTGCACACTATGTCCATGGCATGCTATCATAACAGTGTTACTGATCATACCATAC
>NC_085874.1:20293691-20326191 GCF_034702125.1 Engraulis encrasicolus | reverse complement strand
ATTTTTTGACAATGACAATGTACTACTATTATACATGTCATGGGTAAAATGGGTAGCCTTATTTCTCAAAATATAAATGGTTGAAATGTAGGCCCAGGCCTATAGTTTCTCCATGCGCCAATGTCATACTGTACTCATTGTTTTGCATTTACGCTGTGTGAATACCCCCCGCCCCGGAAAAAAAAATCCCTGCTGCCCCCATCGTTTCCAAAATTTCTGTGGGAAACACTGCATCCTTTTGTTCTCCTTATTCTCCACTCTTCATCCTTGTTCCCCTTTACTTTGGCCCCATTTACCAGGTTGTCTTTTCTGCTCCTCTCTCACTGTAATCCCTTTAGTTGACCATAACTCACACCCACCATAACTCACCTCTCTCTCTCTCTCTCTCTCTCTCTCTCTCTCTCTCTCTCTCTCTCTCTCTCTCTCTCTCTCTCTCTCTCTCTCTCTCTCTCTCTCTCTCTCTCTCTCTCTCTCTCTCCCTCCTCTTTGCCTTCCATTTATATTTATCCCCTTATTGTCCAGATTGCAGGTCATGTGAAAGCAGTTCACCTTAAATGACTTGAAGTGCATAGAAGTTTAATCTGGAATAAAGGATACTTTTCTTAAATACCATCGAGAATGTGACCCTTACACAACTGTGCGATGACCCGACTGTGTTGCTATAGATTTTTTTGACTCACGCTGAGTGTATTTTCGTATCCCTCACTCACATCATCTCATGCCGGCGTCAGAATGGTTTAATGCAGTGTTTCTCAACTGGTGGGTCGCGACCCAAAAGTGGGTCACGGAGGGGTCATGGGTGGGTCGCGGAGCCGTGGTGATAGAAAAAAATCGTAATTCATTGATTCGCTTAAAAAAAAAAAATCATCCAACTTTTCCTGCAACAATTTACAACTTTTATTTTAATAGGCGATTGAACTGGTGTCATCTGTCGTCATAGATAAAATCAGAATGTTTATGCGAGATAGTAGCGTGCAACCAGTCATTCGAGTGTTGCTAAAAAAAATTGGGCCACGACCAAATCAGATCGGAAAATGGTGGGTCCCAAGACTGCTTCAGTTGAGAACAACTGGTTTAATTTGTGGGATTATGTACTTTCCTGTACAGTTTAGTGGCACAAGAGGTGGGGGTGGCGTGGGGGTTCTCCCGTTTTCCCAGGGGGTGAGAAATGAAATTAACGGCCCAAGAGTGGGAATCTTCTCTTGACTCCTCATGGTGTCGCGTGCTTGTGTCGTTCGTGAACGAATCCATTCTTTTGAACAGCTCCTAGACACACGAACAATGGGAACCGAATCACAGCTGGAATCACTAGTTTCCTTTTTTTGTTTTGTTAATTTTTCGTTTCGTTTTGAGCATGTGACCTTCATGTGAGTACTTCAATATGGGGGAAAAACACACAAGTGTCTGCCTCAGAGAGTGGCAGAAACGGTCTTTAAAAGGACAATCACCCAGAGGTGGCATCAAAAATGATTTCTAAACACTGAATAAATATAAAAACCATTCAAAAGAGCCAGCCCGTTCGTTGAAACCAGCGAGTCACTATGATTTGAATCCCGTCAAATGTCCATAAATCCCATCTCAACCAGTTACACAAACTCCCCGGGGAGTCAAGTCAGGAGACCGATGCGGTCATAATGGCTCCAGTGGTTTGTTGATTCTGATTGGCTCAATGTGAGACAAACGGGACTCGAGGCGTCGTCAAGGTGCCTCATGTAATCATTCTGTTGGTGGTCTAAGCGATGTGTTTGTGTGTGCATTTGGATGGGTTCGGTGTGTACAAATGTGTGTGTGTGTGTGTGTGTGTGTGTGTGTGTGTGTGTGTGTGTGTGTGTGTGTGTGTGTGTGCGTGTGCGTGTGCGTGTGCGTGTGTGTGTGTGTGTGTGTGTGTGTGTGTGTGTGTGTGTGTGTGTGTGTGTGTGTGTGTGTGTGTGTGTGTGATAGAGAGAGAGAGAGAACGTGCTGTTGTGTTGCGGAGCACTATGTCTGCTCTTCAATCTGCTTCTAATGATGACAAAACACACATGGCCGACCATCTTGAAGTCAGCGACTCCCCAAATGTTTTTGCAGGGGGAAATCAAAAAGTCATCTAAATGTTTTGAACAGAAATCAGATGGCAGCCTGATTGTAAAGCAACTGCCATAATGAAAAGTTTGTGGTAGATTGGCCATTGTCTTTTTGTAGAACAGCACGTATGTCCTGAGGTCTCCAATGTACATGGCCCATTAAAAACCTTAGGGTGAGAACTGAACAGAACCTCTATTGGTCAATTAAAGCTCGCTCTGAATGATACCTGCTTTTATATGGTGCTTCTATTGTTCATGAACGTCCCATTGGGAAAGTATCATTGCCATTGTTGTACAGCAAACACCACAACACACAGTGCACAATAACATTGAATTTATGCCTTATATGCAAATTGGTAATATGCAAGGGAGCAGTGCTTAGGGATCATGCTCAGAGTACCGCATGCCTCAGTCATGGGAGAGCACCCCCACCTCCACCCCCACCCGCAACACACGACTTGTCAAACAATTATACGCTGTAAAAAATTATATCAGTTATAAGTCATGATCGCTTATATAGTTAATTAATTCTGCTATAAAACTGTAAAAAATCAGCATGGTTTAACTTGAAATCACATATGAAGCAAACATTCAAAATGTAAGAATCCACTTCAACACATATTTAGGGCAGTCTTTGAGTAAGCAGGGCTGACCACTTGCATGTTTGAGGCATGAATGCAATCTTGATGTGTGCAGTGAGCACTGTGTGTGTGTTATGTTACAATGACAATGGGAGTTTCCTAGGTGGGCTTTCACTTTCACTTCGCTTTCATATTTTTCAGTCTGAGGATACTCTTAAGCCAGCCAGACATTTTGGGAGCTATTTGAAAAAGCAGGTCTGGCCATTTTTTTGGAAACATAGTAGAACCAATGAGAGTACATTAAAAGTGGAGAGAAAGATTCTATTCTCCTCCGTTCAACGGTTTTGAAACATTTCCGACGGTTATTCTGCAACACCACCAGGAAATGTTGCTTGGAAACGCTGAGAACAGGCAGGCTTTCCAGTTATAATCTCAATGAGTAGAACTCAAAGCCATTGTCTTGAAAATGCTAAATTTGATTGAAAAGAGAAAAACAAGAAGAAAAAAAATCTATTTTAAAATTATTTCATCAGGTTTAGAAAAGTTTAGGAAAGGAATGCAAAATCTGTCCGCCTTCACTGGGTTTGTTGCCTATTACATAACAAGGTGTTAAATGCACTACCATTTCTAGTTAAACAAAATGCACATTGCAACATTTCGTCTGGGTAGAAAAACAATCCTGTTCTAACTCGACTATGTGACCCAGTTGAGGCGGGTCCTCTTATGACCTTGCCTTTATAGCAGTTGAAAGCATAGAGCAGGGGTGTCAAACTTATGTCGGTAAAGGGCCATATAGGGCAGTCGTATAGTCATATAGGGCAGTCAGTGGTTCTTAACCTTTTTTTTCTTGAAGCACCCCCTAACCTGTGCTCAAGACAAGCTGCGCACCCCCAACCCAAACGTCTACGCATGTATACGCACTAAAAAAGGATTTAAGTGATTAATTACAATGATTCTTGCTTTAGACATTAATCAATACTTTAATGACTTTACATGGGAATCAAAACATGTTATAATTTGGTCTTAATTTGGTCTAATTATAATGTTTGGAAGCAGAATTTTGGTCACAACCTCAACACAAACAAAATTCTGCGCACCCCCTGAAATCTCTGGCGCACACCCAGGGGGTTCCCGCACCAAAGGTTAAGAACCACTGATATAGGGCAGTCATGGGTAAGCGGTTAAGGCGTCAGACTTGTAGCCCAAAGGTTGCCAGTTCGACTCCCGACCCGCCAGGTTGGTGGGGGGAGTAATTAGCCAGTGCTCTTCCCCATCCTCCTCCATGACTGAGGTACCTTGAGTACCGTCCTGCCGCACTGCTCACTTGGGGCGCCTTTGAGGGCTGCCCCCTTGCACGGGTGAGGCATAAATGCAATCTTGTTGTGTGCAGTGTTCACTTGTGTGCTGTGTCACAATTGGCCTGTTCCAATGTCCGTACTCACCGCCCTTTCCGCACTGTGTTCGGGTACGCAGGGCGGTACCATTTCTTACCGCAGCGAAGTGTACTGTAAACTACCCGGATAACGCCCTCAAACCGGACGTTTTTCTGAAGTGTGGAGTTACTGTACAGTACACTTCTCGCACTCAACGGGCGCCATGTTTGTTACGTAGTTGAGTGTCAGATCGGTCAAACGGGTGAATCTCTGTGATGACAGCATAGTTTTGATTCCAAAGACAATAGCCATGTGTATAAGAGAAAGGGGTAACTAAAAAGAAATTGTCAACATAAGGAACAGTGTCTTCCGTGATGAATTGTGAATTGGCGGTTGGTAAACTCTGATGACATGCAACAACTGTAATTTCCGTGAAGTGTATCAGACAGAATGTGAATTGAATCTGCACTTCACCCTCAAATTTTGCTGTTATGTTGAGGGTGGAAAGTGCACTGCATCCCAGTACACAATGCACAGTGTGGAGAATGGAACAGGCCAAATGACAATGGGAGTTGGAGTTTCCCAATGGGACTTTCACTTTCATATAGAGTCAATTTAATCTCAAGGGGGCCAGACCCGTAGTGTAAATGCAAGTATTGAAGACCTGCAACACATTATAATGGGCAGGAGACCATTTCTTCTTTTTTGTTGACAGGGGCCAGATGGAACCATCTAACGGGATGCAGCCGCCTCCCAGGCCATAAGTTATTGCAAATGATGTAATGACTTTTATATTGTCCTTTTGTAAGATATTGAATACTTCTTCGATCATCAGTGGCACTGGCCCTCGCATCACAAGCCACAAGCAACCAGAAAGGACAGGAAGAAGTGGTTTGACTTCTTGCACCCTTTGGTCCCTGCACCCTGAACACTTCCTCCATCTGAGTGGCCTAATGCCGTGTCCAGACCAAGAGCGAACTACGCTGCCTGGTAGCGTGGGTAGCAGAAGAAGTTTCGCCTTGAATACGCTGTATTCGCTCGAGACGCAGCATTGACATGTTTGATGCAGCTAATCACATAACGGCTCTGGCTTGACAGCCTGGGACATTCGGAGATATGAACGTTCCGATTGGTTGCCGCCGAACAGCGTCAGAGCGAATTCACCTGCGATTAGATTTAGTTTAATCTTCAAAATTCGCTCTGGTAGCGCAAGAAGCTTCGCTCCTGGCGAATTCGCTTTGGTAGCGCAGGTCGCGTGCCCTCCATAGAGAAATAATGACTTCCGTCGCTTCGTTCGCTCCGTTCGCTCTTGGTCTGTACACGGTATTAGAGGTGGGGGTGCAGGTTATGATGCCACGGTGGGGACTCCCCCTGGGTTCTACTGTAAGATTCTATAGTCTCTGAATAGTCTCTCTGTGGGTTTGCATCCTTTGGTGGACAACAAAGTGCATGAATACTTGGCTGTGAAAAAGGAAAGACATCACAGGTTTTAAGCATCTGTCGGTTCAATCAATTGCAACACAAATCCCCCTGACTCAGAAACCATTCCATCAAGCCTTATGAGGCATGAGTACAAAGCCCATAATTTTTTTTTCTTTTTCAAACGATTATTTTTATTAAAACAACATGGTTAGGAACATGGACAATAATTGAATTACAATTTATTTGATCTCTGGTGTACTTGTGTGTTGTTTTTAGTTTTTTTTTTTTGAATTGCTGCACAAGCAAAAGTCTTGCGCCTCGAGGACATCCTGTAGCAAAGAGTCTGTTAGTGTTTTCATAGCGATGTGTTAGATTATTTGTCAAATCGGACATGGCTCCTTCGCCTCATGAGAATGTGCTCACAACGTCTGTGAGTCTGCACGTCCGCGAAAGGCAGGACATCTGGATTACTATATGTGCAGGGCTGATGACAACTTTTACTGTACACTGTGCAGGAAATGGTCAAAAAAGGTACTGCAACTATGCTGCTCATTGAAACTGGGCTGCCTATTGACAAATGTGATCTTTTAATGAAGGTTTACTAAGTAATAAATTAATATTTTCTAGTATGGCCCAAGAACTGTCATTTTTGCAGCTAAAAATGGCTATTTCTGGATATTCAAAATGGCGGCCCATGGAGAAGATCCCCCTTTTCATGTATGAAAAATGCAATTTTTCCAGTCATAATGAATACTTAGAATTTGATGGTGGTGGTAAGTATTCATGAAAAAGGTAACATTAGTGAATGGGTAGCATGAATTCTGAAAATAAACAACTAAAAATCTCACACAGTGTACCTTTAAAGCACCCCCCCCCCCCAACTCAAAGCATGCAAGATCATCAGGACCCGATTCTGGGCCCACTTTCTCCCTGGGCCCAGAGACATTGTACCCCTTTGTGTCCCACCCAATGTCAACTTCCCTGGTTATGTTCTCAACTCTATACTGGTGTATAGCCCGTAAGCCTTCATCTCTATTCAAATTTAAGCCATTTTGAGTGTAGAACTTTTTTTCTGTAATCACTTTCATTTTTACCAGTATCCATGGTTGTCCAGAATTCACACAACAGGCCCTCCAATCGCATCCATAAACTAGATATGTGTTGAAAGAAGAAACACTGCAGTCTTGTCAGATTCAGAACATAACGTTCTCTTTTCTCCCCACCATACATTTTCTCCTCTTTTAGTTGGCAAACCCTCCACGTAATATATAATAATATAATAATATAACTGACTTATAGCTCACAAGCTGTCAGACTCCTCAACTCACTGATGAGAGCTACACGAACATTTCAAAGACACTGAAGAGCATTCCATGAAAATTTCTTTCACCATGCCTCTTGCACGTTACCTGAGAGAGTAGAGAGAGAGAGGTTCCATTGGCCCATTGTTTCCGGGTTCTATTATTGCAAGGGGGAGGGGGGGAAATCCCCCTGTAGGCAGACCTAGGCAGACCTAAGGACTGTTCTATTCAATGCTAGGAGTATTATGACACGCCCCTTTAGGCAGACCGTAACCTGGTCATGTTAGGTGCCCATAGCAACCTATTACATTGGCATATCTCTATATAGCCTACTAAAAGAATCTCTGACGTTACCCTTCGCACCTTATATACTGCCTCACTACAGGACACACAACCACTGATTGTACTCTCTGCTGCTGCTGCTGCTGTGTGTGTGTGTGTGTGTGTGTGTGTGTGTGTGTATGTGTGTGTGTGTGTGTCTGTGTCTGTGTCTGTGTCTGTGTCTGTATCCGTATCTTGGCTTATCTTTTGTGTGTGTGTGTGTGTGTTGTGAGCGAATGTGTCAGAGAAAGTAGGCCTATGTAAATCCATGTATGTTTTAGTTGGTACTGCACATTGTGTGTGTGTGTGTGTGTGTGTGTGTGTGTGTGTGTGTGTGTGTGTGTGTGTGTGTGTGTGTGTGTGTGTGTGTGTGTGTGTGTGTCTGTGTGTGTGTGTGTGTCTGTGTGTGTGTGTGTGTGTGTGTGTCTCTGTGTGTGTGTGTGTGTGTAGAAGATTTTTGTCAATGTCTTATACGTATGTTTAGTTTAACTGCACATTGGAGACTGGTCAAACACAATTTCAAACTTCTATGCTAACCCTGTTACATAGTTTTTTGACAATAAAGTAAAGTTGACTTGACTTGACTTGACTTGACTTGACTTGACTTACACAATTCAAACCAAAGATGTTTGTCTAAAAACATTGACCACAGATCATGTTCCTTCTCCCTCTATCTTTTCACACTCTCTCTTTCCCCCTCTGTTTTCCAATTTCATACACACCTGTTTACTCTCATGGGGAGCAGTGCACTCAACCGCCCTTTTGATGCAACATTTGTTCGGTGTTGCCAGATTGGACAGTTCCCCGCCCAATTGGGCTGCTTAGGATAGCCTTCTTCCAGGTAAAGAAGAGCATTGGGCTGTTTTTTTGTGTAGATTAATGGCCATAGAAATCAATAGAATTTGGTTTGAATTGCATGGGAGTGCCTCCAGGCGTTTTTTGAGCATTTTGGGGGCAGGAAATCATCAAATGTGGCAACCCTGCATTTGAGTCCAATCCAGTCACATTTGATTTGAATTTGATCCAACCAGCTCTGAATCAGCTGATTATTGAGCACTCAAGACAGGTAGACAATATAGGAGTCACCTGTGTTGGGAGGAAACTGTGGCAGGGTTTTTTTACTTTCTGGACCCGGGATTGACACGTCTGGGGTGAATTTCTCAAAACCAAAGTTGCTAACTACATGAGCTACTTTGCTGTTTTCAATGCATTTTCCCATTGCCAACTACCGAAGTTGCTAACAGGCTAACAACTTCTCTTTTGAGAAACTCACCTCTGGTCATAACTCTAAAGGTGCGTTCAGGCCGACTGAGAACCGTGCTGGAACCCGTTCCCGCACCTAATCGCGAACTGGCTGTCGTGTTCACGCCACAGATATTGGCGTTCGCGAACCGGAAAGTTGGTTCGCAATGCGAACCGCAAAATACTAGGTTTTTCTCAGTGAATCGTGACGACAACGTGGCCGTCAGCAGGTTCATCCGGGTAGCACAGTCACATGCAGAAAAAGTTCAGAGCCCGGTATGCAGGTAAGCACTTAAGTGTCGAGCGTAACTGGTGCAGGCACCGGCTCCTTTCTGGTCGGCCTGAAAACCCTACATCAGCAGTGTCTTTGCCGTTGAGAGTACTCTGATAGCATTTTCAGGCCGACAGAGAACCTTGCCAGTGACTGACTTGCCAAAAACTCGTCAGTGTTCGTTAAAGCGAAACTTGATTTTCCTCAGTGAACTATGGTGACAACATGGACAGCATAGTAGCTACATCCGGGAATCGGTAACATAAACAACATGGCAGGTGAACACAAGCCGTTCACCAGTAAGCAGTGTAGCTGCTGTTGGTGTACACAGGGCCGTATTATCCATAAGGGCCAGTGGCACAGTGCCCAGGGGCACCAACCAATTACAGCCAGATAGGGGGGGCACCACATGATACAAACTTTACAAATATTGTTCATTGAGGGAGCACCTGCTAGATGTAGCGCCCGGGGGCACCACAGTGTCTTAATGCAGTCCTGGATGTTCAGTAGGTGTAGTTGGAGTATACTGTAGGTACCCAGTGTGGCCAGAGCGGGAACGGGCACCAACGCCCCCACCATTCTGTCCTGAAAAAAACACCTTGCGTGTGGAAGAGAGTGGAACCCCGGTAGACACATCTGCATCAGATTACCTGGTCACACTCGCACAGTACGCAGGTTCCAATTTAAGTCTGGGCACTGCTGGGCATCATCTTTGGTGATGTGTTAAAAGGGAAAGGTAAAAGTAAAATCACTCCTTTATGTCACTTTCAATTTGCTAGAGCTTGATCAGCCACAATATGTCCCAGACTGGAGTCATCAAAAAGAATTCTACACAGTCACTTCATGGCTGAATTATTCTATACAGTATATCACTCCAGCAAGGCCGTTAGTAAGATGGGGTGGAGTCCCTAAACTTCAGGTTGCCGTGGTGGGCCCCCCTGGAGGGCAAATTTCATGACGAAATTACAGTGTCATAATTGCAAGATAGGAGTTGAGGATAACATGTCTGCCAGCGGTGAAGATGAATATTAACAAGATGTGAAACTGTACTCGACATTACAGATTCATTTTTCAACATTGCATCTTGTCACCATTCTGCAGTTTTTGAAATTTTGGCCATTAGGGGGCCCTCTGGCAGGTGGAGCTGCAGCCATATCTAGCCTGTGCATTTATCCGGCCCTGCTCTCCACATGCAGAGAGAAAGACATGTGGTTGGCCAATCTGAAACTGTGAGTGCTGTACAATAATGACACTTCAAGATAAAACAGACATAATATCATTCCATGGCCCGCCTAGTGGTGTCAACAATGATCGATTCGGCGATGCAATCCAATGCGGGGCATGGACGATCCATAATCGATCCGGCAAGTTCCAGAATCGATCCTGCTATTTTTTTAAGTTTCAATTACTTCCATGGATATTTCGGGAGCAAATGAATGCTAAATTAAATAAAAACACTTCAAAACATTGCAAGACTGATACAGACTGATACAGAAAACAGCCAATAAATTGTTGCCCAGTATCTGACTACTTGTATTGCCTCATCATGCATTTTCTTTGTTTTCAGTAGAAATGTAATGCATTGTAGAATTGAATCGGATCGGATCGGATCGCATAGAATCGAATCGCTACCTCCCGAATCGTGATCGAATCGGATCGTGAGGGCAGTGCCAATCCACACCACTAGGCCCGCCTAAATTTCAATGAGACTTACTGTCTCTAAGCCTTATGCACATCTCAAAAAATACCGTGCAGACGTACCTAAACACGAAGGGCATTGGCTGTGCCTCAAGCAACTTAAGCACCCTACTGTTACGCCGGGGACCCAGGTTCGATTCTGGCCCGAGGTCATTTCCCGATCCCCCCCCCCCCCATCTTTCTCTCCCAACCATTTCCTGTCATGTATTCACTGTCACTATCAATTAAAGGCATAAAAAGGCCTAAACACACACAACAGAAGCAAGTTATTGCCACTGACAGCTTCCATGTTACTGTGGAGAGCCACAGGGAGCTGTACCAACATAAACATGGAGCATGTGGCCAAGTGAACGTATATCTTCTGTGGGAGAGAATGGAAGTGGAATGTGAAAGGAGACATCTGTTGCTGTATATTAACAACATATTTTTTAAGCGCCATTGTCATTGTGACACAGCACACAAGTGAACATTGCACACTGCACACAACGAAATTGCATTTATGCCTTACCCACGCAAGGGGGCAGCCCCCAAGGGAGCAGTGCAGCGGGACGGTACCATGCTCAGGGTACCTCAGTCATGGAGGAGGATGGGGGAGAGCACTGGTTAATTACTCCCCCCTCCAACCTGGTGGGTCGGGAGTCAAACCGCCAACCTTTGGGTCTGAGTCTGACGGCCTCACCCATGGCTGCCCCATGACTGTTATGTAGGCTAATAAAAAAAGATGAGAGGCAAGAGGTGAGTTGTACTACACAATGATATGAAACCGTTGAAAGGCAAGCTGTACATGGTATGTGTTACATACATGTAAGGTAGGCCTATAAAAGATTTGAAAGACAAGTTGTACATTACCTACATAATAGAATTAAATGCGTGAGGTAATGTCTTGTATTTTACCTATAAATGGTATAAATGAAAAGAGTTGTATTTTATCGAATTGTGAAAGTTTTGAGAGAAGCAAGTTTGTGTATGTTAATTACATAATAGTATAAAAGGCCTCAACTGCTTTTGCCATTTTTTTTATTTGACCTTTATTTTACTCATGCAGTTTTCACAAGGAAGAGTGAGACCTTTATTTTACTCATGCAGTTTTCACAAGGAAGAGTGAGACCTTTATTTTATTCAACTGCTTGCCATGAGTCCTGGCAAAGAGTCCCATAGGTCACATTGTTAAGTAGATCTGAGAAGAAAGAAGATCTCATCCTTATGTGAGGGAACAAGAGGGAACAAGACGGAACACACACACACACACACACACACACACACACACACACACACACACACACACACACACACACACACACACACACACACACACACACACACGGCCCTACTTAACCTGTCTAAGCGCTTTCATCAGCCACACGCACACACACACGAGCATGCAACCCCATACTGCCAAGTTCACGCACACACGCACACACACACAGTAGGCTGCAGGTATGTGTGGACTTAACATTGGTCAATCTTCAGCAATGCGCTGCAGCTGTGTTGTCCTCGTGTGAACTCAAGTGTTACTCAACAAAACAACACTGTTATCTCACATCCCTTTCCTCTCACTTTTTCCACTCGCCTGCTCTGTGATCTACGGCCTGTGTCTAGCTTATCTGCGATAAGAGATCTTCCCCCCACTTCCCCATGTCTGATCTCCCTGGACCTTCTCTGATTTCGCCCAGTATTCTCTCTAAACACTGTGTAATCTCAGCTCTCCTTTTAACCCCGAAGGACTCTTCTCATCATACCTAATTTGTCTTGAGTGTATCTACTATGGCCTTATTATTAATGTGCTCTATGTCAACCTTGTATAAAAAAGTTGTAATTTCACATATTTTCAACACAATGTCTCTATAAATAGAATGTTGAACTATGGCAGAGGTAGTTGCCAAGAATTGAGCAAAAAAGTCTGTGAAAGTGAAATGCAATGTAGTATTTCTTAAAAGTGCAGCTTTGGTTGTTACAACCTATTGTTCTTCATTGGGAAAGAAGCTGATGAGATACAAAAAGATGAAATACTATTTATTACAGTAATGGCTAAAAATTATTGGCTGCAGATATACAATTATATAGTAATTGTTTAAAATATTTTAAAGTGCTACTACTACAAAAACTAATGATGGGTAGGGAAACATTTCGCATGTTTCACTCCATCATAGTTTTTGTAGTAGTAACACTTTAAAATATTTTAAACAATTACTATATAGCAGAAAAAACTATACTATATAGAACATGAGAGTCATGTTGGATCGTCTTTTCTGCTTGTCTCCTGTGAACCAAATTGAAATCGTTTTGAGAAAGACGTAACTATTATGACGGCTTTGTTGCAGGGGATTGTCATTCACCAACATTTGAGGGAAACTAGGGCTACTCACAAAAGGAGACACAACATCATCCAGAATCTTTCAGGAAATAACAACATTCATGTAAAGAGCCATTCTTCCTTTCCAAACATCCTTCCTTTCCAAATTTTCATACAGACTAAAGGGCCGACACTGCAGACAGAGTGTAGAGGATTTTTTTTACGCCAGATAGGCTTATGGCTAAAAGGTGAAAAGGTCGGTGCCCTACGCATATTACCACTGATTCTGAAAGGTTTTGCCTCTCAGATTTAGGCCTAGATGACCAATGAATTGTCACTGTTTCCAACGTCACAATGAGACATATTTAACCAGTTTTTAAGGCACCTGCAAAAAACGCCTGCTAAATGCATAAGCCCTTTTTGGGGAAAGATGCCTTCAGTCTATTAAAAAAATTAAATATCTCAGCCTCCGATGCACATAAAAACATGAAATTACTTACTTTACTTACTTAGTCCTTGCTGTGCCTAGTGGCACATAGGGCAAGGACAAAGGATCTCCACTCATCTCTGTTGTTGGCCTTTTTCTCAATGGTGCTCCAGTTAAGGGATCTCTCTTTCATTTCACTTTCAATGGTTCTCCTCCAGGTTGTCTTTGGTCTCCCTTAAATACGTTGCATTTAAAAGCTGCATTAGAATGTGTTCATTCAGCTCTAACATACCCATTTAATAACAAAATCTCATGAGGCTGAATGTTGCGTCTATCTATGCAGCTCTCAGATCAATGTTGCGTATATGCAGCATCCAGCATCAATGGGTTAAGGCAATGACATACCAGTCCTGTAAGCAGGTGAGTGAAGGAAAGGGTGGTCTGTTTCTTGTAGCTTCAACCATCATGCGGAGGCATTTGCCAGTCTAGAAAAGAAGGGTTTATTTGCAAAACGGTGTATCTCCATTTTTTGACTTTTGCATTTTATTATTGGAAATGACTGTTCAGAGGTCCCATCACCTATGTGTGAATTCTTACCAATCAAATATTTTGAGAAAATACTTTTTTTAACCTATACAAAATGCATTTTGCAATGCAATTCAATGGAATGCTCAATACAAAAATGTCAATTTTCCAACATTTTACAAAATGGAGATACACCGTTTTGCAAATAAACCCTTCAAAAAGAGGAAGAGATAAAATAATAAGCAAAAAGATGTGGTGAGACGTGGTGGAGGGGGAAGGAGGCCGTCTAGTGCGCCATATGTGTTGGGGGCGCCAAGACCCACAGAATTAGACCATCAAGCAAAACAAAGAATTCAACTTTACATTTCCAATGATTATTCATGGACACTGAATACTTAGAGAATGTACTAGATCAGCTGTGCACGATCAGATGTACAATACTTTAATTACAAAACTATCTTTCTGCTCAAAAAGGAATGAGGGGGTGCTCGCCTATGGCACCAAATTGACTAGAACCGGCCCTTTGGAGAGGTATGAAGGGGTATCAGTGGAAAAGGCATGCAGAAGAATGAAAATTGAGAAAAGGTGTGATAAGGGAAGTGCAGACAGCAGAGAACGCTACATAAAGACACTCTTGACAAAAGTTTACTTTAGGCTGAAAAAAAGGCCAAGCACGCATAAAAAAAGTGACCCTGACCTGTTGATATGATAAAAGATACGTTGCCAAAGCAAGCGGCACTTGTCAAATCATTGATGGGGAGTTTGGGAGATTAGAGGTATCACACAGCGTGAAGCCTTAAGATCTCTGTCAACTGACCAGCTGGCTGACGGGGCCCCCGGGTGTTAATAAATACTTACAGAGTCGATTTAACATGCTCTAGACCAGTGGTTCCCAACCTTTTTCTTTAGGGACCCATGTTTTTAGCATTTTAAGCTTAGGTGACCCAACCGCATGAGCGTCTGCATGCGAGGGATTCACATGATACCCTCCGTTTCCTGCAAAAACTCATTTTAGTTATCATTTTATTCCTCAATTCGTCTGCGGTCAAATTAATACATGTTTAATGTAGCACTTACGTTTTGATGCTTCTATATACACTATTAGTTAAAGGCTTTGTCATTTATTCAACATGGGCTATATTTGGTATTTAAAAACCCCTTAAAATCAAGAGGGCTTCGCGACCCTGTGTGGATCTTTGGCGACCCATATGTTGGGTCCCGACCCATAGGTTGGGAACCACTGCTCTAGACTAAAGTGTATTGGGTTCCAGAGAGAGTACTCTATAAGTGTTGAATTAACACTGCAGTTTTCACTGTGTGGCAGCGTGTGTGTCTGGTGTTTGTGCAGAGCTGAGGGAGTCACCGCTGCTGACTTTCCTTCCTGCAGCTCCAAGGCATGAGCTGAGCGAGAGCTATAGGCCTTGACAAAGATGTACTTATAGTGAAAGTGAAAGTGAAAGCCCTATTGGGAAACTCCAACTCTCCATTGTCATTGTGACACAGCACTTCACAGCACACAATGAACACTGCAAACAACGAAATTGCATGTATGCCTCACCCGTGCAAGGGGGCAGCCCTCAATGGCGCCCAAGGGAGCAGTGCGGTGGGACGGTACCATGCTCAGGGTACCTCAGTCATGGAGGAGGATGGGGGAGAGCACTGGTTAATTACTCCCCCCACCAACCTGGTGGGACGGGAGTTGAACCAGCAACCTTTGGGCTACAAGTTTGACACTCCAACTGCTTAGCCATGACATTATTACCTCCGCTAAGGAGGTTATGTGATCGCCTGAGTTTATGTGTTTGTTGTCTGTGTTTGTGTGTTCGTTCGCTGCTATTTCACTGCCTGCCACAAGGTGCGCGCGGTGAGCACTGAGTGCCTTTCTCAGCAACAATAAGGAACAGGAGAGACTCTCCTTTGCTGCCGTCAGCTCCAACACCAAGTGCATTTCACCTAAAAAGTTGTAGGCCTACATCCGCAGGCAGCCTTCATTCGCAGGCAACAAACAATCCTGTCAAATTAATTACCACCGCTGCCAAAAAATATGGAATTTGTTATGTGTGGCCTATATGTTATCATTGCTGTTGCGAGAAGGACAGTGACCACCCCCGCAGATCGTTTAGGTTCACAATGCTGTGGAATTAATTACGTTGTCAAAAATATGGAATATGTGATTGTGTAAGTTCACAATGTTGTTGTGGACTGTGACTTTGGTTCACAATGCTGTCGAATTAATTAGACTACCATCCCCAAAATAATTTATGACTGTACATTCACAATGCTGGTAAAATTCATTACATCCCCTTCGCTAGTACATTTAAAGTTAACCCCAAGTTGTTTGCGAGATAGACAGGGATCAGAAAGCCCGACAGCATGCATAATGGCCGAGCACCGGCGAAGAATATTCCACACGGGTGTGCCTGCGCCATTCTAAGCCGTATGGAACAGGGTGGGACTGTCTCCTTTGACACCAGCTCCAACACCAGTGCAATCAACCTAAAAAAGTTGCCCATCAGCAGGCAGCCTCTAGCCTAGGCTACACCCTCGTTGAAGTTAACAAACAAGCCTGTGAAATTAATTTCCGCTGCCTAAAGTGTGAAGTGGAAGTGAACTGTTGCGAGATGGACAGTGACCACCGCAGATCATTTTGGTTGACAATGCTGTCGAATTCATTGGGTGCCATCGCCAAAAAAGTATGGTATTTGTGGCTGTGTAAGTTCACAATGCTGGTCAAATGCATTACACCCCCTTCACTGAATTTAAAGTCAACCCCAGTTGCGAGAAGGACCACAAAGCCCGACAGCAATGCCCGTGGACTGATTAACAACGGTGAACAGTGATTTTCAATGAGGAGAAGGAAATGTCGCTTCAGCCGACAGCACCAAGACCAACCAGTGGCCCATGAGAATGATGCATAGGATAATTGGCCTACTATCGTAGACCAAACCCGTGGTTGTTTCAGTTTTGTTGGTCAAAATCATTACATTCCTAATTATTTAGGCTACAGTTCTATTAGCGTGTGATCACAAGCTTTCAAAGCAGGTTGATTTTACAAATGACTGAACTGACATGAATGTGTCATTTTGAAAATTTGACACAGTAATATAGTCATTCATATTTGCAAAGTGATTATTTTTGTCTATCTTCTAATTATGCCATGCCTTGGCGGAGGTATGTGCTCTCGGAGCACTTTTCTAGTTGTCATTACAAACGGCTGAAACGGTTGAAAGCCTTCTAGGGTATTGTACTAGGCCTACATAGTCGCTTCCTTATTTTTTGCCTTCTAGGAAAGGCAGTGGGGACTTTCAGATGGAGCCATTAGGCCTGTTCGTGACGAAGCAGTAAGATTTCTGCTAGGCAGTGGGCATGCGCACTTTGCCAGTTTGATGCATTGGTTAGAAACACTGCCTAGCAAAAATCTTACTGCGTCGTCACGAACGAGACTAATGGCAACACTGTCATGGGCTGACGATGTCATGACCGCCGGCTTTTAGGAAAGTCCCAAAAATTGTTTTCTTCACATAGTCCAGATGTTTCAAACCTAAACATATTCACGTTATTAGTACTACCGTATCATGACAATACATGCATAACAAATAACGTATTTAGTTGCTGCATTCCCTTGCCTGAATGGCAACACTGTTGCAGATCGATGACATCATGAGCACTGGCTATAGGGAAACGGGCAAAGATCATTTTGATGCTCTTGAATGATGCTTAACTGCTATTTAATGCCTTTAATAACATATGATGTTAACCAATAACTATAGACGCAAAAGCCTACGTATTCTCATATTTTACTGGAACTTAGGCTACATATGAGCAATTTCTTGAAATGGGGTGGACTGTTCCTTTAAGTAACTAAACAAACTCAATCACACATGGTTATTGTGTGAAGAACAAAACAACCTCATCCATGACTGCATTGACCATACAAATCATTACTCACTTCACTTCAGACGCTGTGACCTCATTGATGTTGTTGTGAGATGTTCTTGCTCAGAAGTGCCCTGGGCCAAAAAACCAAGCCGGGCATATCCTGCCAAGACCGATCTGCCAGGCTTTGAGAGAGACAATGAAGCCTGTGACAACATTTTTAGTAATCTAATGAGTTATTTTGACATCAACATCCAAAATTAGTTTTAAAATCTGAGAGGTCTGCTGTAGCGGCATGAGGACTGATACCGTTACATAAAGGGGAAGGTCAGGCCAAAGTCATCAACAGTCCACTGGGCAAATGCCCTGCATGCCCTATGGCTAGTCCAGCCCTGTTCTCCCTGAACCACAAGGGATGCTGAAGAATACTCATACACTCAGCTCAGCAGCATCTCCAGATGAGTCATGGCAACACTGCAACATTAAAGAGGCGCGGCGGGATGAAAGAGGGACTCTCCTCATCTCTCCATCTCTCTCTCTCTCTACTTCTCTTTGCTTTGGTCAGGTGAGCTGGCTTTTAATGACCATATTGGTTTGTGCCCCCCCTCTCTCTCTACTTCTCTTTGCTTTGGTCAGGTGAGCTGGCTTTCAATGACCACATTAGTTTGTGCTCATGTTCGAGTATCTCTCTCTCTCTCTCTCTCTCTCTCTCTCTCTCTCTCTCTCTCTCTCTCTCTCTCTCTCTCTCTCTCTCTCTCTCTCTCCTTCTCTTTGCTTTGGTCAGGTGGTCATGTGAGCTGGTTTTTAATGACCAGATTGGTTTGTGCTCATGCGAGTCAAAGGGAGCATGAGTCACCCTTCTGACAGGGTGATCAGTTTTAATTATCACATCAAAGCCTTAGATGCAAGCAGCAGGTACACACACACGCGCGCACAAACACACACACACACACACACACACACACACACACACACACACACACACACACACACACACACACACACACACACACACACACACACACACACACACACACACACACACACACACACACACTCACACAGTGTCTCTCATATGCCCACATACGTCACACACCTGTGCGCATCTGTGTATGGGTTAAGAGTTCCCCGCATTCAGTAACCCTAATCATGTGGGCAGAGTGTGTTTTTGTCTCCTGTATAAACTCGTGTACAGGTGTTCAGTGGAGAAGGTCATGACCACCATCAGCATTGATGTGGAGGACTTTGCTCAATTGGAATGATGCTTAACTGCATTTATTGCATTTAATCACATAATAACCAATAACTAGTTACCAATGATCTATTAAAAAAAGTATTGGATCTTTTATTTTAATAGGCCTATTGCACATTTTTGTTCCATGTTCTAAGGCTTACCATTCAATGTAAAATGCTCATGTTTTTATGAGGCAAAAAGTCTCAATATGTTTGGTCACATAGCCTAATAGGGGTAGATTAAAGAAAGAGGATTCAAACTCCGCCCACCCAATGCAAAAGAGTGTGCTCGACTTTGGTCTCCTAATGGCGCATTCCCCAACGGTGGGAGATGTTTCCGACCTACTTGCAGAAATGCATTGGAGCGCCTGTTGAAGCGGAATGTTCAAGTCGCGAGCTGGGGCCAAATCGAAGTACCCCGACTTCATCCCATTGACAATCGTGATGTCATCACAGCAATGGCAGCGCACAGTGTTAGGAATAGTTTATCTTGCACATTACTCAGCAATCATCATTTTATAGACAAGTTGATTCGGACAGGTTAACGGTTGCAAAACCGCCCGTGAACCTTTCTAAGGTGTAGTTATATTGGCATTGCCTCTTTCAGTGTTGTTCACACCTCATTGTTTACATTGCTGACATCTTTGAGAAGTGGACATGCATTTTTGTCCCTCCATGTTTGTAGTTTGTTTGACTTGCTGGTTGGAACGCTTTCAAGTGGGAGGTAGCTGACTCCTGGTTGCATATTGGGAAGCTCCTACCGCTGGGGAACTAGCCATAAGGGGGTGTTGTCCCCTCCTTCTTCTCTTTTAGTGGCATTTGGTGATGGCTTGCATGAGATGCACTACCGCCACAGTGCCAAGGGAACTCCATTCATTCTCAACTGTAAGACTCCAAAGGTCTCCCAACCCAAGGTCTCCTAAAGGGGCGTTCACCTGACATCACATGGGCCCAGGAAATGCAAGGGCTTGAAGTATCTTACTCTAATAGAAGATGGTTGCTAATGTGCTTTGTTCAAAGGCATCTCAGCCGTGGAGTGAGGTAGAGTGGAAGTTGGGATTCAAACTTGCAACCCTCTGATCTTAACTCCATCTCCTTAAATGGGATACAATCCCGAGACTCAGATATGAAGGTGGAAGCGTTTTCCTGGTGATCCAGCCATTGTCTGAATCTATCAGCACTGACCTAGCTTGGCCAAAGTGAATTAATTTACTGGATTTTTTCCTGATTACTTTTCGTGTACAGTCACATCGAGTGCAAATCAACATGGAGGTACACAGTAATTGAATTCACTTTGGCCGAAATCTTTCGATGATGGCAGACTGCAGTCATGTGAAACTAAGCTATGGTCAGTGCTGGTAGATTCTGATAATGGCTGAGTTGCCAGGAAAACCCTTTCACTTATACTTATTTAAGTCTCTTGACTGGAAGACCCCCAATTTGACCTTAGGGTGGTTTATCCCTTTAACCCATTTTAAAGAGAAAATCTTTGAAGGCGGGAGCTTGTGACGACGACATCACGTCATGGTTGGGGGGGGGGGGGGGGGGGGGCTGGCTGTTCTGTTACATATGTGCAATGATGTGTGTAATGTATTGTTTGTTCTGTCTGTATTCTTGTAATGAAAAGGAAGAAAGGAGTCGCACACTGGAGTTGAATGCAGAATCAAAAACTGTATTAAACAAGGCCGAAAAAAGTAAATAAAACCGACAGACAGGGGACAAACGTTTCGGGTCTAGCCCATCATCAGTGTTCCCAGTTTGTATTCTTGTAATGTAATGTCTTGTGTATTCTGTTTTTCTATGTATGCTACTAGACACCTTAAAAACACACATCCCTTTTGGCCTCCCTTTAGCGTCTAAAACGCACCTGTCACGATGCGGTTTTTATTTTCATCCATATGTTATGTTCATACTTAAACGGGTAAAAAAAAAACCTGTTAAAAAATATCCGCAAACATGTAAACGGCTCCTTAGTCAGAGAGCTACGTATATTATAGGGGAATTTTGTAGAATGTTCTTTCTTGGTATGGCCCAGTGTAACCCCCCAAAAGCACTCCCTATATTAGTGATGGTATGCTGCATATAGTCCGCCCCAGTGGTTAGTGCACGATGCACACATGGTTCCAATTGGCCACATGGTGCGTGCAATAACAACAGCCCATAAATACACTGTTCATCAACAATGGGTGCAAAGGCATTATGGTGTCATTAACTACTACAAGAGGTCCGCATGCCGCCGCGTGCACACTCTCTCTCACGCTCACACACACACACACACACACACACACACACACACACACACACACACACACACACACACACACACACACACACACACACACTCACAATTACAAAAAAATTCATCCAACCATCCATCCCATTAGGTCTGTGGCCGTGGAGTAGGATAGCAGGGATTTTCCCCTTAGTGGTTTTCTGACAAACTATTTATATCTCCGCTGGTGACAAGGAATGAACAATTCTCCTTTAACAATCTAAAATCATACAGGCCTATAAGTATGTACATGTATCATATGTGCTATGTATCAAGTACCTACAGTATGTAGGCCTATCCGATTAAGCTATAGTAATCAGGCCACTGGTTGAGCTGCTTTTTCACATGTTTCTGAACATCAACAAACACAATAATAAACATTGTAGCACTTTTACATGGGGACGTTAAGCTTCTGCAACTCAGCTGAGCATTGTCACTGTGTGCAATGTGACCCTACACACACTCACACACATACACACACCGAGGCACAGATACAGACGCATATAAGCACAAGGATACACACACACACACACCTACACACACACACACACACACACACACACACACACACACACACACACACACACACACACACACACACACACACACACACACACAATGGTAGGATACAAACAACATGTACCATCAGAAAGAATGTGAAAGAAGGCACCTCTGTCTGCCCGTCTGCTGAGTTAAGTAGAGTAGACCGTCAAGTAACTTTGTTGATCCCCGGGGGGAAATTCAGGTGTCAAGTAGCTTACATTATACACATAATGCCCACAAGGACATTTCAAGACACATAATACAGGTAATAATCAGGGAGGGTTATAGTAATACATCTCACACTCTCCATCCTTGTCTGGTATGGTAACTACTTCAAGGGATAAGACCTGGCTGGAAAGGGTTGTGCGCAGCATCTAAAATCGGCGCCAACGTCCCCTCACTCTCCTTCCTCTTTTCATCACAGATTACATGTATTAGAAAGACAAGGACTTTAATAAATATGCACTTTATTATGCTATTTTATATGCATTTTGTTTACCGGCCATCATTGTTTGTTGTCCAATGACTACTGGATACCCTCAACTGTTCATCGTCTCCATAAGTCCTTATGTATGTGTCATGTGTCTCTGTGTATTATATTTTTTGTCGGGGATGTGCAAACAAATTCCTCTCAACTGTTTTGAAATGGCAATAGACGTATTGAATCTTGAATCTTAATAGTTTTGCTATCTTTAATAGTTTCACTTTCAGTGTCAACATTTTTTTTGTACTTCCAACACTTGTAAAAAATACTTTTCTGTTGTTTTTGAACAAGCAGTTAGAACTGAATCCAGCAATTGTTCAACCAATTGTGGACAGCTGGTAGGTGACCAAATGTTTTGACCTTTCATCAGTCTCTGCTACTTCTATGGACATGCCAAGATATTCCACACGGAGAGGACTGGGGCAGATCCGGCTTGGATTGGTACAGTAACAGCAGATATCATAAAATAATATTTGTCTTGTTTCAGTGACCCTGCACAGAAGCCTGTTTATATGGACCTCCAGGCAGCACGCCCTGTGATTGCCCTGTTTATACAGTACATCTGCAAAGGAACAAAATCCCATTCATCCAGGAAACATTTATTAACACACACTAATAGCTTCATTTACCAAAATCAGACTTTTTTGTCTGCATGGCAGCTGATAATTGTAAAGCACTGTACGGGTCAAATGAAAAACAAACACTTTCTTAACTAATGTCTTAACTCATTTCAAACTAAGTGCCAGGCAACAAATCCTTGCCAGAGTGGCTTTTTTAATGATCTATTTCCATGAATGTATATCTTCTAACGTTTTGGCCTTGGTTTGAGGTAAGTCAAACGTTTGACAGAGGAATAGCCAGAGAATGAATATTTAAAGATTAAGAATTATATAAATCCAATCAATCAGTAGTGAATATTGTTGTCAATAAACAGACAAACAGACAGAGAAACAAATAACCTAAAAACAAGATCCCTTTTCTGCTACTGTAATGTAAGCCTATATTGAGAAACCAAACCATTATTTCCTGTATCCTAGGCTATAGAGCTGCTTGAACCTATTAACTTGTGATTCAATCTTATAAAATCTAAAGCAATGGCCTTTTTTAAACAAACTCCCAAGGCTCTGAAACAATTCAGTGTATGCCTGGGAGTCCTTGAGAGCAGTATGACTCGCACCATGACTCATGTGCTCACCATGCGAATACCCATGGTGAACAAAGACTTACACCACGGCTGGGCAACTGGAGGACCAGGGGCCGCATGCGGCCCATCTCCTCTCTCAGTACAGCACATACATAGAAAATAATTTGATTGTAAGCAAATTATAAAAAAATACACAAAATGTTCAATAAATGAGGGGTTTTGTTGCAGAACGGTGTATTTTGTAGAATGTTGGGGAAATTAACATTTTTATATTGGGCATTCCATTGCAATGCATTGCTAAATGCATTTTATATTAAAAAGTATGTTCCCAAAATATTTGAATGGCAAGAATTCACACATACCTGTACGTGTAGGTGATATAGGAGCTCTGAGCAGTTATATCCAATACAGTAATAAAATGTTATAGTCAAAAATGATGGATACACCATTTTACAACATAACACTTATTCTATACTAAATACTACATTTTATGTACTAAATATAGCCTACAAAAAAGTGTCATTTATAATTGTGTCGCTTCTCTCGAAGCCTAGTTGAAGTTCAGGGTCACTTGGCCCTCTGAAGCTGGTGATGACAATTTTGAGCCCTCCTTCTCAAGAAAGTTTCCCATCCCTTGGCCTAACACATTGCTCCAGGGATTGTAACCAACACCCTGTACTTTAAAGAACACATTTTCTGCCAAATAAAATGAAATCATAATTAACAGGGTTTTTTTTCTATTCAACTGCCTCTTCCATCAGTTATACAGGAATTACCTGCTTTTTTATTGCAGGTTTATGTACACTACAAGCATTTCCAGCCTATAGAAATTCTGATTCTCAAATGGTCACCATGTGCTCTCAAAAACAAACCGGAAGCCCGTTTACAGACATTGACATTAAGAATGTGTTCCGTGATGCAAATAAACACCAATGCTATCCAGTTAACACCACATATTCGCTAATTTACCATGAACTGGAAAACCGATGACAGATCTCCCTTCCACAAAAATGTTACCAAGCACGCTCTGTGAAAAAAGAAAAGAATTGCAAAATCTTTGCATGTTATGTCTGTCTATCAAACCTGACCATGAAGCATTTCAATTTGGCTTTAAGTGAACTACTTGCTCCTGTGCTGTTGTCAGAGGCGAGTTCTTTCGGTGCCATGTAGTTTGTGTTGTGCTCTCTGTTGCCAAGAGGGTATCATGGAGAGAGGTATTTCTTATTTTTACCCTGCATAATGCATAAATAATGTTTGTCATCTGCCCTTTTTCCTCTCCTCTTTTCTTTTCTCCCCCTTCCTCCTCTTCTCTTTCCCAGCACCCCCCCCCCCCCCCATCACTCTGTCTCTTACCCATGAGTCTCTGTGGGAGGCTTGACCCCGAAATACCCAGTCTTTGCTACCACCACCCCTCCACCTCCCCTCTCTCTCTCTCTCTCTCTCTCTCTCTCTCGCACTCTATGTCCCCCTCCCTTTTTCCCATTACTCCGTCACTCTCTCTTTCTCCTTGCAACCATGCACAAACACACACAAACATACACAAACATGCATGCAAACATGTACGCAAAAGACATACATGGGACATTAAAAAGTAATGTTGCTTAATTCAACTAGATAACTATTTATTGCTCTGGGGCTGGCTTTGTTTACACAAGCAAACTGGGATTGCTAAAGCAACCTACGTGTTCACTGTACCCTATATCGCATGGTCGTGACCAGCTGCATCACAGTCATTTGAGATGGGCATGACCCATTTTTTGGGTCACATGTGCTGCAAAAGTTGCTGAGCGGGGCAACCGGTGCCTGTCATGCCCTCATGGGTAGAACACAGTCCATTTTTCCCCTCATCATAGGTTTTACCCTGTCCTATCGATGGCCTGCTCTCATCAGTAGGCCCTAAAATAAGCATAACAACCCCTTACGGCTGGATCCCAAAATAAGCCGAGGACAAGGCAGAGTTGTACTTGTGATAGGACAACAGATCTTTAGAGTGTTACGGTTATTCATGTTTTTTTTTTCTGATGGGAGTTATTAAAACTCCAACGAATAGACTTGCTTGATTTAGATGTCTTCTTAGCTTTGAATTCACCACTTTGCATGTTTTATGGGCCTTGTATTTGTGATCATTATAGGTCAGCTGTCAGGCAGTTTGCTTGTGTCTTCTGTGTCGACATGAGGACTGATAGCACTGCATTGAAGGGAGAAACAGGTCAAAATCATCCACAGCCCACCAACCAAATGCCCTGTATGCCTTATTGCCAATACAGTTATGAGCTCTACCTAGACCCTTAGCATTCTACAGAGAATGTGGGCTCCCTCACGGTGCAATTGAAAGAAACGTACAGTGTGGGGGCTACCACGCTAGAGGGCACTTCAAAGATGCAAGTACAAACTCCTGTTCCCTGTGCGCTTATGGCCTTGGGATGTCATTGACGATAGGAGTTTATTTCAATATTTCGCAAAAACTATTAGGTAATTTTCCCATTTGCAATCAGGATGTTGAAGGGAAAAGGTTCCCCAAAACTTGTTGTGCCCTGGCTGACAGTGGGGGCCCTATGTTTTCTCCATAGAGGCAGGCACTATTTCCCAATGTCAAGTGTGTGAGCCTTGGTAGTGCGTCAGCCTTCGTAGTCACGCCCAGTGATTGGATACCCCGCAGAGTTCAGCAAAGAGTATCCTATCACTGGGCACGACTACGAAGGCTGACACACTTCGAAGGGCGCACATTAGACATTGGAAAACGGCCAGGGTGTCAGCGAAGTGTGAGGCCTCAATCACAAGTCGAGGACAGGAGTTTGGATAATGGAATTGACACATGAGCTCATGTAGTTGCACCATCAGTTGTTTGCATAGCTGGTTTTGGGCGTTTAACGATTGACTATGTGGTTCAGCTGTGCTTTGTCATTAGCCCAGACATAGCGTGTGCTTTCCAATATGCGACCTTGCTTCCTTGTGCTTGTGGCCTCGCCCCGCCTCCTGGCCCATCCTCCGTGGAGTAAACAATACATTTTCCCAGCTGTCAGCCTAGCCACAACAACTTTTGGGGGACTGTTTTTCATTCACCACCACAATTGCAAATGAGAAAAAGACTTTACAATTGAGCTTTTGCAAGATATTGAAATATAATGCTGTTGTCAGTGATGTCATCATGACATATTACTTCCTGGTACGAGGCAACAAGCACAAGTGGAGGAAGCAAGGTCACATATTGGAACGCACCCAGCATGTGTAACTCCACAGGTCCATTAAGTAAGGGTTAACGTTCGGCGAGAAGGTCGCTACCGTGGAATAGCAGCACGACAGAGAGAATCTTTAGACCCCGACGCGGAGCGGAGGGGTCTTGTTCTCTCTGAAGTGCTGCTATTCCACAAAGCGACCGACTCGCCGAAAGTTAACCCGCTTATTATATGGATATACTTAAATGATTCACACATGCGGGGCCATTTCTTTAGACCTATTTAATGTTAAGATTGTTGCTGCGCAAAACAAAACAGTGCCGTTGTGGAACACCGCTAGGCAACAGCTAGGTAGGCTAGCCAGGACAACAGGTGTTGTCTATCACAGCAGCTGATTAGAGTGACAAAAGACCGGACCCCCTGCGGAGTGATATGAAACATTCGCTTTAGCCACTGACTTGTATACAAGCCAGTGGCTTTAGCAGTGAACGTCTTGTTGCCATTGACAGCGGTAGCCAGGACAACGGGTGCTGTCTATCACAGCAGCTGATTAGAGTCTTGTTGAAAAGTCGCTTTAGCAGTGAAAAGTCTTGTTGCCATTGACAGCGGTCTGTTATAGACCAACCCGTCCGTTATCGAAAAATAACAGACGTCCGAACGTTGGGGAGTCCCGTTGAAATGAATGGAGCATTCGACAGATGACGTCACAACCATATAATAAGGTAAGTTAATTAGCAAGTAAAACATTCCCATGATGCTTTGAGAATCAGGCTTTCCCATGCAGTCACTACACCACTGCTGGCTGTCTTCCATCACTTCCATATCTTTAAATCCGGAGCATTTACATTAGGAGACACATAAACATTGCAACAGCTGCCATGTTTGTCGGCCATCGCCTTGTTCTTACTTCTAGCGCCACAGCTAATTCTAACACGAGGGACACATAGCAGGCGAAACGAGGCGAAATTCAGTATTCCCTTCTGACAGCTCAACTGTCATCAGATCCTCGCGGCGATCAAATCGAATGAAACATTTGTGTTGTTGATTTGATTAGCCGGCGCAGAGGAAATTCGCTCCTCATTTGCATAATATTAAACTTGGTTGAATAATTTACCTTCTCTACGCTCCTGTTCGCTTGCCTTCGCCTCCCTCATAGGTATGAATGGCGAAGTTCGCTTCACTTGGCCAAATTCGCGTCTATGTGTCCCTAGTGTAACAGGGGTGCATTTCTTGAAACCAAAGTTGCTTACTATTGTTTTCAATGCATTTTCCCATTGGCAACAACCGAAGTTGCTAACAGGCTAACAGCTTCTCTTTTGAGAAATGCACCCCTGGAGTGTTCAGACATGTTTGGCGCAAAATGAGAACTCCCTTTTAGGTTCGAGCCCCAAATGCTGCCTGCATCTATTATTAAATTAAAGATACAGTTTACAAAACACTGATGTATCATTGTTTTAGATGCTAGAGTGGATGTTGAAAACAAAACAAGTGAAAACTGGTGGTAAATGCTCTTTGCATCTCTTAAAATTAATAAAGACATAGTTTAAAAAACACTGATGTATCATTGTTGGGTGCTGGGAGTGGATGTTAAAAACTAAAATAAAAAAGTGAAACCAGACAGAAAGATAACAAAAGCGAGACGCCTACTGGTTATTTACACTGACCCAGTCCACTGACCCAATCTCCTCGATATCCTCTTGAAACCGCTTTGGTCTGGAGGTGGGACTCCCTTGTCTGCGTTCTTTTTTTTCTCAGGTTTTGTTCTGCAGGGGAAGCCCAAGGTGACCCCATTAAGAAGAGGACCTGTCTAATCACTCTCACTTCCTGTGGACCGACAGGAAGGCCTGGGAGGTCGGGGGTACACAGGAGTACACCCTCTTTGTGGAAGATTAGGCTGGTGTCAAGCTGGCAAAAAACTGCCATCTTAGACACACACACACACACACACACTGCAAACATGGAAATGGGGGTACACGGGAACACCCTCTTCGTCCATGCCAAGGCTGCTGTTAAAACTGATTGTTGTTCTCTCTCTCTCACACACACACACACACACACACACACAGACACAGGCACGCACCCACACGCACATGCACACGTGCACACACACACACACACACACACACACACACACACACACACACACACACACACACACTGTAAACATTGCAAACATTGTGCCGTTTTCTGTGAAAGTTGGCGAAACAGACAAGTGGTGCCTTGACCTCAAGGATTTTCCGACAGGCTAACGGGAACATCCCCTCTATGACAACACACAACAAGCATTGGCCTTATTTACCACTCATAATAACAACACTAAAGATATCTACAGGTACACAGCACACACAATTACTGAAGACAAACAGACACACCTAGGGGGTTCTCATCAACAAGGCTTTCCCCGTCAGACAGAGGCTTTCTCCAACCCTCTTGAAACCCCAGCCGTCTTTTTTTATTTAAAACTTTACTTAGGAGATTGTGTTCTAGGCTATCCTAAGATTGAAGTTGTAAGCAACTGGACCTGCGTATTTCAAGGTCTAAGAACGAAACTAAACTAAACTCATCTACTAAACTAAACTCTGTGGATAACCTGAAGGGATAACTTGTTCGACTATGCTATGCTTTGCCTCAGTAAATGTGTAGTAGAATAGGGAAAGATACTCCATACAATTAGAAAAATAAATGCATAATACAAAAAAATTATGTCAGCAGATATCAAGTATCTCAATTTGTGTGAGAATCAGTGATTTATTTTGAAGAAGAGTACACCATGAATGGATTGTCCATATGGCACACAGGTTATTTGCCCAGATGGACTGTTGAGGATTTTGGCCTGGCCCTTCCCTCAATATTTCCAGCCCGCTAACGCCGGCCTCTTCGAGAGGTAGTCAGATATTAATAACGCATTTTGCCTGTTGGTCAAAATAGCTCATATTAGATGATGGAAATTTTGTCAAAGGCTCCATTGTCTTTCTCAATGCCTAGTGGACCGGTCTTGGCTAAAAAATGCCCGGCCTGATTTTTCAGCCCAGGGGTGGATTTCTCGAAACCAAAGTTGCTTACTACATTAGCTACTTTGTTGTTTTCAATGCATTTTCCCATTGGCAACT
This sequence comes from Engraulis encrasicolus, assembly GCF_034702125.1. NCBI lineage: Eukaryota > Metazoa > Chordata > Actinopteri > Clupeiformes > Engraulidae > Engraulis > Engraulis encrasicolus. The sequence goes on along the minus strand of NC_085874.1, from coordinate 20,296,836 downwards.
ACCAAAGTTGCTAACAGGCTAACAATTTCTCTTTTGAGAAACTCACCCCAGACCAGCCCTGCAGTACATCCTGTTCCTCCCATGGTGACGGTGATGTAACGAATCACGGGTGAATGGCGGGGCTGCCACGTTTTGCAGAGCAGGCAACACACTGAAATTACAGAAAAATAAAGTAAAAGTAAAAATGTCCAAAAATATGATACCTCTCAGTTTATCATGGGGGAAACATTGAAAGCAGACTTACCTACATGCAATGTAAATGTGCAGATGTCAAAATGAATGCATCTGGTAGCCTGGTGAGAGGAATGGACACACACACACACACACACACACACCAATGGCGTATTTGCCATTGAGGAAAGGGAGGACGATCCTCCCTCAAAATAATAAAGCCAGATCTTCCAGTATAAATTACAGAAAACAAAACATATTTATTATATATTTGTTATATAATTGTTAGTATTTTATAGCTATTTAGCGATAAAAACATATACTTTAGCGCTTCTAATTCACATAATAGACCTTAGAGGACCGTCCTCCCTTCCATCCTCATTGACTTCCATTATAAATGGTGAAAATCCGGCCGTAGCGCGGGCTTTACTTTTTAACATTGAAGTGAATGGAGCTTAGGGAGGACTTTCCTCCCTTTAGGCGGGTCATGAGCCATGGAAGTAATCTGCCTATCAGCGAAGCTGAATTTATCAAAAGCCAATCAGAATATGACGAGTTGGGTTGACAGACGACAAGCATGAACTCGGTCGTCATGACAACGATATACAAATCTACCGTGAAGAAGAATGCGGCAGCAGCAGACAGTGGAAAGTTTGTAATTGGCGAATGTTTTATGAACCCTTAATAAATACAAACGAAATATCAACTGTTTTCATGTTGTGAATCGCGCAATATCACTCCCTGGATTTAGATTGAAAACCGAGTGGAAAGGTCAGTGTGTCTATATCAGTCTCTCACGTCACTCGAGCTACACAATGCAAGCGAAGCACGGATGCAAAAAAAAAAAAGCACGGATGCAAATCCAAAGTCGGACACCATCACCAACGTTTTTAAATGTCCTACGTGCACAAATAATACTCTCAATGCTTGTCTTTGCGTTTCTCCTTCGTGCTTTTCTCCCAAAAGAGGGTTATTTACAAATGGGAATAAGAATGCTTTTGGCTGTAGATGAATGCACTGACCCTAGACTGGCGTTCTTTCTCACTCCTCAAGACGAGAAACATGACAGTACGAAGCTTTAACCTCTTCATAAAACGTCTCTGCCTAAACTTCCAACATGTAGCCTACATCATGTTATGTAATTTGATTTGGGTGTAATTAGGAATACTAGTCACGGATTTACAAAGTAATATGTAGGCCTACGACGTATTTTTTATTCGGAACCTACTAGTGAAAAACCGTTCGATAGACAACACTCGCCAGCTCCTCCTTCCACAACTGCACAGCTGCTGTCGTTCTCAACAGGCTCAAACGCAAAACGGATAGGCGACCACAACGTCGTAGGCCATGTAGCCTACCATGTTATGGATCATAGATAAGATTTAAAAAAATATATAATGGAAGGGGTTTAAATGTTTACAAATCTGTAAGAATGTGTTGGAAGGAGTTGAGTTTAAAACCCTTAGGCTTACGCTATTATAGGCTACTGTCACTCAATGTCATAGGCATTACTAGGTCTTCAGAATTGTCAATTTGTGCCTAATAAAACACAATTGACAGGGTGAGATGCCATGCTGCCTTTGGTCAAAGTTAGATATAGGGCCTACTCCCTATGTAAAATTCTACTTTCTATAATATTTTTCTTCACTCTTCTCTTTCTTTCCCCTCAAACACTTATGTATGATAATATATTATACAAAGTTTGTTGCAATTATTTTTATAGATGTCATAAGTCAGCTTTCCAGACAACACAATGCCATATCAATTAAGTTACCTATTAGGCCTACAACGGTTGTAGTACAACCTAATACTAAACATCTGCCATTACTAACCCCATTTTCCCGCATCTACCGACTGACCACCTCCTTGTCCTCCCTAATTTTTATGACCAAAAGACGCCACTGACACACACACACACACACACACACACACACACACACACACACACACACACACACACACACACACACACACACACACACACACACGCATGCACGCACACACACGCACACCGTCATCAAACCTTTGAGCCTGACTCACAGAACCACTGTGGTCCGGTCAAACCCAGGTTAAGTGCCACAGCCCTGCAGTGCACAACTTCATAAAGTTACAGTAGTGTAACACTGCCAGTAGTAGGCCTATAGTGCACCTCCACAACACAGCAAGGCACGGCAAGGGAGACTAAGCCATGTGACACAATGACACAAAATATACAATGGCCTTTACTAATTTATACACAGCTGCTGAATATGTGAGTGTGGATTATTTACAGACTCCAATGTCCCATGCTGAGATCCTCCACTAGCAGGACAACACAGCTTTGACAACGGGCCAGAACCACAGGCTGGCAAAACAGTGTATGGTGTGTGCACCCACCATGGTTTAATGATTGATATGGGGGATTGTTTGCTATCACCACATACCTGGAGAAGCACACACAAACACACACATACGTGCGCACACACAGACACACTCACACACGAAGCAAGCTTTGATGACGCATCTCATGTGGATGCTGCCAACCAATGTAGACCAGAGTAAGAACTGCAGTATTTGGCTGAGGGATAATGAACGTCTTGTTTTTATTAAAAAGGAGCTGTATGCTTATCAAAATATTACTGTACAAAACCCATTCCTGGCCTTATGAAATTCACCTACTTGCTTGTGAATTTCGCCTCCTTTTTAACAGTTTGTATCAGAATAGCAAGTCTCTAATGGGATAGTGTAAGGATTAGCTGCCCTAACCATCATGCAGGCCCAGAAACAAACTCACTGCTAAATCATTATAAATGTCTAAAATATAAACATTTTTAAATGTTTGTACTTTTCCTGAGTGTGGCATTCTGTCAAGAAGACATTTTCCTTACTATGCAGAGTAAATCAACTTCACAGAGAGGATTTACTGTAAGAGGGCGCCCCTTAACCTTCCGAGCTTTGATAATACTGCCATATGTAACAAGATTAGCAATGCTCT
>NC_085874.1:20281191-20288691 GCF_034702125.1 Engraulis encrasicolus | reverse complement strand
CTCCTGTGCGCCAGGGCTGCGGAGAGGCGATGGCCACGGGTCACTGATTTCGCCATCTGCCAATTAAAATAAGTAATTAATGGAAAATGGTGGACTGAGCAAACAGTAAGGAGACCTCTTCCTCTCTGCAGAATTGGCCCAGCGGTCTAGCATGAACTCAGTCCCACACACACATACTCAGTCCCACATACGCAATGTCTGCTATTGTGTGTGTGTGTGCGTGTGTGTGTGTGTGTGTGTGTGTGTGTGTGTGTGTGTGTGTGTGTGTGTGTGTGCGTGTGTGTGTGTGTGTGTGTGTGTCCAAATGACCACGGAGCACCAGCTTTCCCATTTGTGAGAGCGTACATACGCAATGTCTGCTATAGTGTGTGTGTGTGTGTGTGTGTGTGTTTGTGTATGTTAAACCACAAGTAAAAGAAACTGTTACAGATGTTAGTGCCATTAGGACGGAGGAAGTGGCTGTTCTTGAGTCTTCAGGCAACGAGGTACGCTTCCAGAACCTTCTGCCAGATGGGCCGGCACTATATGAACAACACTCTGCAAACGATTTTCACGCCTGGCTTAAACAATGTGACACTGTACACTTTTTTTTGGTCATGAATGTGAATTGCTGGATAATTACTGGATAAATTGACGAATAAATTGTGGTCATGTCTGGACTCTTGCCTTTTGCTAAGAGTAGCGTACGCAAAAGGAGACAGGAAGAACAAACGTTACCGTTCCAGCCTTTCTCTCTTTCTTTTTTACGGCAATAAAGACCTCACAATTCCTGTTTTTATTTTTTCGTTAACAGTTGGCACACTTCAGAGAGGAAGAAAGAAGTACAGATTTCAATCCACAAAACGGAGCAATGATGTGTCCTCGAGGGAACTTTTAATGGTTTTACTCAGAACCATCGAGGAGCCTCACGTCTAGCCTGATTATCGTGACTTTCAAATCTCTTCGATACTTGGTCTGACCAAGAGCATAACAACTAACATTCTCAAACAGCATGGTTGACCGACATCTCTTGGATGCCACTGGTCGAGGGCAGAAAAGGCTGAGCCAGAGTTAAAACAAAACATTTTGTTAGTCCCAATAGAACGTCTCTGCTTAAACCACGTCACTGCCTTGGACATGCCTCTACCCAGGACCGTTGGTGATGATTAAAGTTGATTGCTTCCCGACAAAGTGGGTGGAGTTCCCGCTCCAGGGGGAACCCGATTATACCTGAAGAAGCAATTTTCTGAGCGTGTGTAACTGAGCCAAGGTGTTGCGTTACTGCGAGGGCGGAGCCTAGGTACCTCACGTCCGCTGTGCGCTGGTCCAGTGTGAAGAGTAGGCTCTCATGCCAAATATGTAAGGCCAGTGTCTGCAAATCTTTTCATTTCTATTTGTATAAACTACAGATTACAGATATTTGATCACAAATTTGTGTCAGCGTCTAGTGTCAGTGTCCAATTCCCCTCAACAGCCATGTTTTCATTAATGAGTTGTAATAGTTTTCCTTCTTTACGTGCTCCTGTACATGTCGGACGTTCTTGACGAATATGGAAAGGCAAACCTGTTGACACAGGTGTCTAGAACAGCTATCCATTGAAATAGTAGCTGTTGAGGAGGTAGTAAGGAAAAATTTAGATCGTATAACCGTTTTGCTTGGTTTGTTTTCTGCTCTTTTTTATTTTATTTTTCCAATTACAGTCTGCTTTTTTTTGTTATATTCTGTAACCACACAGTAGATTTGGGGACATATTTTTGGCATAGTCCAGTCCCTCACCCTCACCCCCCCATGCTACAATTGTGATTGTAGTGGGCTCAGTCCACTGTGTTGTATATTTAGGATGCACGGATGGGCCGTCCCATCTAAATTGTGGGCCGGTCTCAAAGGGAAAATGTGAAACAAACAAATAAAAGAAACAAGCAAATAAAAGCACAAGCCCGTGAGGGGTGTCGGCCCACCGGGAAAATGCCCTGTATGCCAGATCACCAATCCAGTTCTGGGGTGCATTTTTTCGAAACCATAGTTGCTAAATACGTTAGCTACTTTGTTGGTTTTATTGCAATTTCCCATTGCCAACTACCCAAGTTGCTAACTGGCTAACAACAATGCATTTGAGAAACGCACCCATCAGCTTGGTACAACCAATAACAGTCGTTGACTGCCACACTGCCTCCATGGCCACTACACAAAATGCAGTGTTAATTCAACACGGAAAAAGAAATGGTCCCAATCAAATAGTGTTGAGTCAACTCTTAGACTGTTGAATTCAACACTATATGGCTATACACTGTTAATTCAGCACTGTTGAAATTAACATTAAATATGAATAGGATAATGTATCCTTAGAAAAGTGCAATTTTTTACTGCATTTAGTCGGCCCACTGGCAGACACAAAACCGATTCGACCGCACTGGCAGAGCTAACATCGACTGGACCCAACGACGACTGGACCCTGGCTCAGTTGCCTTTGTTATAGAAATACAATGCAAGCAAAGGAAGTTGTGGTGGACATACAGGCATGCTCTTTTTCTTTTGTTTCCTTCTCATCAGGCATCGCATCGATAAAAAAACAAGGAAGTTTGGGGGTTTTGGAGCTTAAAGCTTGGTGTTGGAATGGTACTGTATGTAACACAAACACTGGCACAGGTACTTGCTGTTGAATGTCAGCTCTGCTGAATTCCGGCCCAGATATAAGATGTCAGCCAGGGGAGACGTTTCTTGGGGGAGAGAGAGCAGGATCTTGGCTTATAGGCCCCTCTCTTTGGGTTATGTCATTTCACTGGTTCATCCATCATATAGGGCAATAGGGTGGACAGGCATGGAGAACTTCCACTTATTACGCACTCAAGGCGCTGTTGGGATGTGTGAGTTTTTGCCCTGGACGCCGGCGGCCATAATGGGCAAAAATTAGGGGAATTATATGTCTGCGACATTTTCAAATAAGGGATAATTGTTACTTTTCTGTTTTGTCTGCACAAGGCAACAAAGACGACCTATGTTACCCCACCCTCTGAGTCAGTACCATAGTGTACACACACAAAGACACACACATACACACACACACACACACACACACACGCGCGCGCGCACACACACTCATACACGCATGCATACATAAATGTACGCACGCACACACACACACACACACACACACACACACACACACACACACACACACACACACACACACACACACACAGGCACATAGACAACCACACCCACACACACACATGCACGCAAGCACAAATGTACACACGGACACACACACGCACATGTACACATGCACACACCTACAAAATACACATACTGTACATACACGCACATACATGCTTACATACACACATACAAAAACACACATTCAAAAATATACATACATACACGCACATATGCACAAATGTGCACACACACACACACACACACACACACACACACACACACACACACACACACACACACACACACACACACACACACACACACACACAACCACACCCACACACACACATGCACGCAAGCACAAATGTACACACGGACACACACACGCACATGTACACATGCACACACCTACAAAATACACATACTGTACATACACGCACATACATGCTTACATACACACATACAAAAACACACATTCAAAAATATACATACATACACGCACATATGCACAAATGTGTGCACACACACACACACACACACACACACACACACACACACACACACACACACACACACACACACACACACACACACACACACACAGCCACACAGCCAATTACGCCAGAGGACATCACTATGTACACTCGCCTCCAAAAGAGTTGTCGCCTACCCATCTGTTTGGAATAACAGCTAATAACCTGACTTTCAATCAATCACTTGGCTTCAGAAGTCACTCATATGAAAGCTACAACCCTCTCGAATGAAAATGAATGTACAAAAATAAATGTCATGCACCAAAGAAAGATTGACCCTTTAATGAACACAGACAGGGCAGATTTTGACAAGACAAAAGTTTTGTCGCCTATCGAACATAATGTGAAAATGAGCAGATAAGTCACTTCAAAACACTTTAAATACGCAGATCGGGTGTCATACTTAATCACGGATTCACTCACACCTCTCCAGAAAATCAACTTTGGCCTTAGGTGTATGTTTAGGGTCATTGTAATCATGGAAAGCAACACAATGAAAATCAATGGAGTTCAATGAGAGATGGTGACATATTTGCTATTCGTAGAGCAATACATTTTTAACTTCATGATGTAATCAATGATAAAAGCCCTCACACACCAGCAGCATGCATGCAGCTCCACATAAGAGCTGTATCCCTCCCATGTTTGACTTTAGGCACCATGTATTTTTTCCAAATTTTTCACCTTTAACACCAAAGAAGTCTCTCCCACTGTCCTGTCTCAAAAAAGCCAGCCAAGAGTATGTCAGGCCTAATTCTGACAAAAATGAAGGCTAATGGGACTCATACTCTGAAGTCAAGATCCCAAGATCAACCATTTTAGAACTGATAGCATCAAAACTATATGGTGTTGGAGATGAAGAATATGAAAAAAGAGAAATGGTGCATAAAGTGAAACATGGTACAGATACAGCTCTTATGAGGAGCTACATGCATGCTGCAGGTGTTTGAGGGCTTTTATCATTGATTAAATCATGAAGTTAAACATGTATTGCTCTACGAATAGCGAATATGTCACCATCTCTCATTGAACTCCATTGATTTTCATTGTGTTGCTTTCCATGATTACAATGACCCTAAACATACACCTAAGGCCAAAGTTGATTTTCTGGAGAGGTGAGAGTGATTCAGTGATTAAGTATGACACCCAATCTGCGTATTTGAAGTGTTTTGAAGTGACTTATCTGCTCATTTTCACATTATGTTCGATAGGCGACAAAACTTTTGTCTTGTGAAAATCTGTCCTGTCTGTGTTCAATAAAGGGTCAATCTTTCGTTGGTGCATGAAATTTATTTTTGTACATACATTTTCATTCGGGAGGGTTGTAGCTTTCATATGAGTGACTTCTGAAGCCAAGTGATTAATTGAAAGTCAGGTTATTAGCTGTTATTCCAAACAGATGGATAGGCGACAATTCTTTTGGAGGCGAGTGTAGTGGACAGGAGAACAGCATGGACATTAAAGTCCTCATAGGGCCGCACTATAAACACACATAAGGATTTCCCTCCTGTACTTTAGGCCTATTTTGAGAGCAGCTACATTTAAAACAGTCCCCACGTTCCCTAGGTCCCCTGAATATAACTTACAGTTTTTTCTGATTGCTAAAGCTCAATTTTCTCAACTTTGGCTGCTTTTGCAAAACTCTACACACACCTACTGTACAATAACTTCACACCTATCTAGCAAAGCACTATAGATACGTTGCAAAATCGAACTAAGGTTGAAAAACGCTATACACTGTTGGAAAATAAGCATTTTGGTGTCAAATCATTCACACAAACTATCTTATAATAAACACACACACACTGCAACTACACACATGCAGTATAAATGATACACACATTTAGCTTGTGTTGTTCTTTGCACAATGTAAATCAATTGTAGATCACACTTTTGTCATGAATACTTGTGATAAAAAAACACAGGGGATGAGACTTCAATCATGGATGTTTACTTACTTTCCCAAAAGCAAACCAAAAATATGTTTTTGACATGCAATTCAAATACACAAGAAAACACAATGTAAGTCTAACAAGGAAATTACTGAACATCCATATGCCTATGTGGAAAAGCGATTGCTTTGCCACCGTCAAGATGACACTTTTGCGGCTGGAGTACAGATGGAAGGATAGGAACTTCACGGCGACCAAGGCTTAGAAAAATATTCGAGCTCTTTTTATTTACTTCTGACACCAAAACAAATATGCACGAGGGCACAATGAAAACTTTTTAACAGGACACGGCAGCGTTTCTAACTTACTCTTATACATCAGCAGCATCTGGCTACATTGAAATTTACCAACTAAGACTGCGCAGAGCCAGCTACCTTCTGGTCTTCAGCTGCTCCTTGTTCGCGCACCTGTCTGTCTCTGATTCTGAATCTCCCGTTCACCGAGTGACACGGACATTTTAAACACACCCTTCTCTTGGGCAAATTCACTAATTACATTCAATTATCCAATAGCTACACAGCTTCACAATTGCTGCCTACACTGCTCTTACCATAATAGCCTACTCTGCTGCCGGTTTACAAAAATCACAAACACAAAAACAAAAGACAATTGCCCTGTGCACATATTACACATTCCCCAAATCCCCGTGATATATAAAAAAGTTGACCACATCATCAAAACAGTTTACACATTCAAATACACAAGTTAAACCCAGTCTCCCCCCACAAGTCATTGATGGAACGCTGCCCCCACGGTGCGCATTCCGCGATGCAGACATGACTGACAGAACAAACTTCATCATGAGAAAGTTCTCGGCCGCGAGCCCCGCATGTGTTGCAACCTTCGAGATCCGTGTGCAAGTGTATGTGTGCGTGTGTGTCTGTTCAGTCTATGAAGTTCATCCAACAAGCGTCAACTTTGTGTAAGTCATTAAAACCAGTGAGAAGGGTTAGACTACCTTCTCACAGCCTAATATAAAATACAATTTCATTGACATCACATGCTATGTCTTCAAGTGCAAGACAGCGGAGAAAGTATCACCTTGTATCCAGTTCTGACATGCCGTCTGGTCAATATCAGTATGGACTCATACAGTATATTCAAAACTAATTGTTGATTGCCTGCACATATCAACATAGTTGTTTTATATGTTCTGAACCTTGTAGACCTGCTTCATGGGAATTTTGTTTCTTTCAACTAGCCGAGATACTCACATTATTTATATTTGCAAAGGTTCTGCCATGTTCTAATTTCCTGCAGCCTTATTGTTAGCCATCACCATATTCAGAATGTGGGTCTCCTGCTCAGGTGTGAACACAGTTGTTCTCTGCCGCCTGCTCTCAGAATTCTTGTAATTCTGTAAAGTAGCAATCCCATCACTTGTCCCATCACTTGTACATTACTGATTTCACACATTACAGTCAGTACTATATTGTCTTTCATATACACTGTCTCTGTACATATTTGCTATACTGCGCTGTTGAGTATGAAATGACTCTAGGTTCTCAGCGAGAAATGTTCTGCTTATGCTCTCTACAGTGTAGCGGCTCAGATTGGGTTGAACCATTTCACCAGCTTTCCTGTAGCTCATGCCATGTTTGATGACATGGTCAACGAATGTGTCATCTGTGATTATGTGTGCCTTTGTCTCCTTTATCCTTTTCCTCACCCTCCTCTGATCCTCACTCTTCTAGTGTTTCTTTCTTCTTCCATTATTTTCTACACAGAAAGCTTACCTGTGACTTATTTATTTACAGCATGCCGGTTGCCAGGTGAAGAGATTATCTAAAAATGTTTCCCCCTGTCACATGTTGTCTAAGAATTGGTATTGTAGTGTACAACATATCCACGAATGTACTTTTTCTAGGAGTGTGTTCAT